>NC_034428.1:8939-146811 GCF_002078875.1 Numida meleagris
AGAAATATACAAACATTAAGAGGAAAATTACAATAAGTGTTATTTAGTGTTGAGGTTTGGGTTATCTTTAGGATTGAGGTAACTCCTTATGTTACAGTATTTTTCTGGATTAGTTTTAGTGGATTTTTAGGATAAGGATATAACAATGATATTGAGGAGCATTAGGGTTATAATTTAAGCTAGTTTTAGGATTAAGGTTACGGTTAGTTCAACAATTGTTTTTTACATTACAATTAGGGTTAAGTTTACTTACAAATCTCCAGGCATTGTTTTTATTGCTACATTGAGCATTAGAGACATTTTCAGCATTGGGTTAAGGGTTAGGTTTAAAGTCACATTGTGGGTTAATATAATTATCTTTAGAGCTCCCATTAAGCTTAGGGTTGAGGTCAAGATTAACATTAACGCTGCCTCTCAATCCCAGGGAGGCAAAGGCAAGCAGAAAACCCAAGGGAACAGCAAGGCAAAGGCAAGGAGAACAGTGAGGGAAGGAAAAGGCAGAAAGAAAGGCAATTAGAATGCTCAAGGGAAAACCAAAACTAAGGCAATGGCGGGAAGAACGCCACACGGAAGGCCCAGGCAAGGGCAAGGCCAAAGCCAAGGAGAATGCCGCAAGGAAGCCCCAGGCGAGGGCAACAAAAATAGCCAGAGAAAGCCAAGGCGAAGGCAAGGAGAACACCGCAGGGAAAGGCCAGAGACAAGGAGAATGTAGGAGAAGGACAGGCAGCCTGTAGGATACCCTAAAGCACAGTTACAAGCACTGGGAGCACTAGGTTGTGCTGCACTATGTAATGAGTAAACATTGGTGGGTGTACATTGCCCTTTCCCACACAGGTAATGAGTTACCAGTCAGCAAAGTCAGGTTCCCGGGCATTCCAAGAAATCCAGCTTTCCATTTCTTGCTGACTTCATGAAAAGCCACAAATTGCTCTGTGCAGTTCTTGCACTGCCTAGGAGCACTGCAGTTCTCTGCTGCCACCTGTTGAACACAATACAATAGCGAAGGTACTGCCCCGTATACGTGGAGGCTGCACCCTGTGCACATTGCTCTTACCGTCAGCACCATAGCAAGGCACCTGGGGCTCTGAGATGCAACAACACAAAGGAGTCTGGTCAGAGCACAGGCATTCCTGGAAATGTGGCTTTCCATTGCTGAGTAGTGTCCGGGTAAGGACTGGCAGGTGATCAGGTAGCGCTGTTTTTTCCCCATATTAGTGTTTCCCACGTTTTCTGCAGTATCCACGCAGAGGCACAAAACTGTCCTGGCAGTGTTTTTGTTTTTACACTGTCCAGGAGCACTGCAGTTCTCCGCTGCCACCTGTTGAACGCAATACAATACTGAAGGGACTACCCCCCCACACACCAGGGTGGCCCCTCTTTTGGGGATGTGCACTGTAGTTCTCCCTTCTCTGAGCAAAGTGGCTGCACCATGCGCACGTTGCTGCTTACTAGCAGCACTGTGGCTGATAACAACAGACAAGAAGGTGGCAACCAGCAACTTTTTTGCCTCAGTCTTCTCTGATTGAGAGCTCTATGACAAGCAGTTAATGTTTGGTAGGACAGGACTGGGGAAGCAATTCCCCCCCCACCTCGGGAGCAAATATCAGGTTCTGGACCACCTGAGGAACCTGAACAACCACAAGTCTATGGGTCCCAGTGAGACGCATCACAGAGTCCTGAGGGAACACTGATGTCATCTGTCTCAACTTCAGTAAGGCCTTTGACACAGTACCCCACGACATCCTTCCCTAAAATTGGAAAGGTATAGAACAGATGAATGAGTTGTTCAATGGATGAAGAACTGGCTGCAAAATCGAGTATAGAGAGCAGTGGTCGGTGGCTCAGCATCTGGATGAAGATCAGTGACAAGTGGTGTCCCACAGGGGGCAGTACGGGCACCAATACTCTTCAATATCTTCATCATGTCATTCATCAATGACATTGACAGTGAAATCAAGTGCACCCTCAGCAAGTTTACTGATGACACCGAGCTGTGGGGTGTGGTTGACATGCCAGAGGGAAGGGACACCATCCAGAGGGACCCAGACAGGCTTGAGCAGTGGCCCAGGCCATCTTCACAAGGTTCCATAAATCCAAGTGCACGGTCTTGGTCAAGGCAAGCCACACTACCAGTACAAGCTGGGGGATGAAAGGATTGAGCATAGTCCTGCCAAAAAAAAAAAAAAACACACACAACAACTAGGGGTACTGGTGGATGGTAAGCTGGACATGAGACAACAATGTGCCCACGAAGCCCAGAAACTGAACGATATCCTGGGCTGCAGCAAAAAAAGCATGGCCAGCAGGTCAAGGGGGATTCTACTCTGCGCTGATGAGGTCTCACCTAGAGTACAGTAACCAGAAGTGGGAATCCTCAGTACAGGAGAGACATAGACCTGTTGGAGCACACCCAGGGGAGAGGCCACAAAAAATGAACCAAGGGATGAAACACCTCCCTTATGAGGACAAGCTGAAAGAGCTGAGGCTCTTCAGCCCGGAAAAAGAGAATGCACTGAGGTGACCCAAGAAGGGCCTTTCAGTACCTGAAGGGGAGCAACAGGAAAGAAGAGGACAGACTCTTTAGGAGGCTCTGTTGTGATAGAACAAGGGGATATTGTTTCAAGCATGAAGAAGGTAAATTCAGATTAGATATAGGGAAAAAGTCATCTACAGCAAGGGTGGTGAGGCACTGGAACAGGTCGCCCAGAGATGTGGCGGATGCACTGTCCCTTACAAGGCAAGGCTGGATCAGGCTCCAGGCAACCTGATCTAACCATGGCTGTCCCTGTTCATTGCAGTGGAGTTGGACCAGATGACCTTTAGAAGTCAATTCCAACTCTAAGGATTCTATTATAAGAATCCTTAAGCCACGAGACACAGTGAAGGAGGTTGGATGACAGGGGTGCAACCAGGGCAGACAAGGAAGTCTGTATGCTCAGTGGCTCCTGGGAAACTCACCTAGTACTCTGGTCTGGAAGATCTCCATAATGTTCCCCACCAGACACAGAGCCTCTTTAAGACCAGTCCCAGCACGCAGCGGACCAGGAGCCTCATTTCTTCAAGCTGTCAGGTCCCACAGCTTCAGAGCTAGCTATTCAATGGTGTGTGGAGGATGGGGGATAGGGTATCATTCAGATTAGGAAACTAATAGCATCCCCTGAAGACAGGGATGGAGATATCTGAGGTAGTCACAACTACAGTGGTCCAGAAGAGGACAAGCCTTTGTTTCCCATAAATCCCCCTGAATATGAAGGCAGACTTGCTGTTAAAACAGAAAGAACTGCAGCAGCCTGAGGTGGCCAGCCACAATGTACTATGAGAACTATGCCCTGGGATCTAGTACAATTGACCAATCTGCAAGAAAGGCATAGCAGAGAACCAGGTAAAGCTGAAAACAGAATACTTGAGGCGAGTATGCAGGAGTGGTGGAGAGCATATTATACCGAGTGAGGACAAAGCAAATGGCTACTGGGTTCTGGGAGTTTTCTTAAGCTTAGGTCCCAGCCTGGTAGATGTGCCTCACTTTATCAGGAGCCATATGGCTTATTGGGCTAGGGGAAACAGATCCCACGGAGCGAGGCGAACCCCATGTAATCCCCATTTGATCTCTAAATGGGCTTTCCACAGCCATCACAAAAGCTGCCTGCACGTAAGCAATGCATGAATGAGTGGTTTGTGATGTTCCATTAGCTGCTCGAGTAGATCTCATAGCGCTTAGATTATGAATTAGAGGAGACCCAGCTATCCTTAAACCCCACCTAGCTGCAAAACAGGAGGAGATCAAAAGAGACACAGAACATAATTCAGTACATGAAAAGGATTGACAGAATACCCTTGAACAACTCCCTGTGTGGGTAGAATTAACACATGGCATCAGTAGCTACAGTCATGAACTGGGGTAGGACAACGTGCTAGCAAACAAACTAAGTTTAAAGCCCCAAGGGGGAGATCATAAGGCAAGACCCATGAAAGAGAGAATAAGGGCTTAACCAAAAGGAGATGAATTTTACAGCGTGCAAACACTATCTCTGGAATGCAGAACCCCTTTAAGGAATAGGGGACTAGCTCTAGGCATTCCCAGGGCTGCAACACATAGTCAGCCTACTAGGCAATAACTAGGGTCTGATTGAAGCATTCCAGAAATGAGGTAGTAGTGAAAGAAAGGAACTCACATAAGCACCTTCAACACCACTTTGAAGAAAGGGATATAATCCATTAATCTCTCCTGGAGAAGAATTGAAGGGCATTGTAAGGATGGGCAATAGTAGATACAGCTGCTTTAAAACAGTTTCAGATTCTCCAGGAAAGGTAGAGGCCATAATCTGGCAAAAAAAAAGGGAGGAATCACTTACCCCTTTCAAAGGCTCAAGGCTCACCCAACACAACAAAGGAGGCAGCTTCCAAGTAGAGACGCTTCCCTTTTGGCTGCCAGCCCTTAAATGAGGTCCACACCCACAGGTGAATTGCATCCACCTGTGCTCCCAGGGCTGGCTACTCCCCTTCAGCAGGTGCTCAATCACTGGTTCAGGCCCTGATCTAATAGTTCCCATATAGATGCATTGTACGAGAACCTTTTGTGATTTTACGCTCACAGGTAACATCGCTGTAAATACAATCACTCAAATATTTGTGTTTGTTACCTTTCTAGAATTATGGGATGCAACTTCAGTTATTCAGTTCCAGTCACATCATATCATTTGTTACAATCCAATTGCACATTGAGTCAAGATTTACTACCTGCCTCAACTGAAATGAACTCTACATTTATCTCTGTCTGGGTGGATGGGGTGGGAGATGGGTGAAGGCAGCTGACAGTCCTGCCTGGTAGCTGTAACAAATATGTGAATAATGACAAGTGAAATCCCACCCAATGTGTATCCCTGCTCACCACAACTTGAGTTTCTGCACTCAATGCTGGCCCCTGCTTAGCACCTGCAATGCCTGAGCCCTGCAGGGATGTCTATCAGCCACCGTGAAAAATGTCCTCCATTCCTCCTCAGAGCATGTTTTTGAATCAAACTTGTTTGTTTTTCCAGCAAGGGAATTCTGGATAGGTCTCCTGTGCCAAGATGATGCCAAAAGGGAGAGAGTGGAGCAGGTGAATTGGGAAGACAAATGTCTCACATGTTATGTCATGTTAGTGTCCAGGTATAGAGATTGGTGTTAACAGACATTAAGCTAGAAAACACAAAGGGGGGGAAATATAAGGTGCGTAAGGAAAGAACATAAGGAAAAAAAACACTGTCAGTTCTGCTGGTTTGCGTTTTTGTGTGACTTGGCACGGTGAGGGTCACTTAAAAACAGAGAGCTGCTAAAGGAGTTGTCTTACCAAGGTGCTAACCCCTAGCAGTTGGCCAGGGGACGTGCCTTTGTGCTGAGCAGCACCTGTGTCTCGTGAGGATGAAGGTGGTTGGAGCTCCTGTTTGGGGACAGATGGCACAGAGGGCTCTTGGGTTAAGAAAATCAGACCCTCAAAAAGAAATACTCAAATTCTCTTTAAGAATGATTGCTATTTCTCTTAAAGTGCTGCCTGTGCCCTAAGCAAAGGGCAAAAATCTTAATTTCCATCTTGTGTCATAGAATCATTAAGGTTGGAAAAGATCTCTAAGGTCATGAAGTCCAACCACCAACCCATTCCCACCACGTTGTTCTGCTCAGTGTCCTGTCTGCCTCGTTCCTGCTGGGCAGCCCCCAGGGCTTTGGGCAGATGCAGCAAGTCTGAACCTATTGAAACACCTGCAGAATTTCTTCTTGTTCCGCTTTATGTCCCTGGCTAGATTTAATTCTGCCTGGGTTTTAGCTTTCCTAACCTGAATCTTGGCTGCTCGGACAGCTTCTCTGTAGTCCTCTCTGGTAACCTGTTCTTGCTTCCACTCCCTATAGACTTTCTTTTTGAGCTTGAGTAAGTCCAGGAGCTCCTCGCTGATCCACGGAGGCCTCCTGGCACTCCTGCCTGCCTTCCTTTTTCTCGAGATGCACTGCTTCTGGGCTTGGAGGGGATGGTTCTTGAATACCGACCAGCTGTCTTGGGCCTCTCTTCCCTCCAGGGCATTCTCCCACATCACCCTGCCAAGCAGTTCCCTGAAGAGTTCAGCATCTACTCTCCTGAAGTCCAGAGTAGCAAGCTTGCTGCACACCCTCTTTGACACTCTAAGGATTTTGAACTCCACCATTTCGTGATCACTACAGCCAAGGCTGCCCTTGAGCTTCACATTACTCACCAGCCCCAACTTGTTGGTGAGGACAATGTCCAGCAGCATAGCGCCTTTTCTCATGAGTTTCCATACTACTAGGAAGAGGAAGTTATCATCAACACATGCCAGGAACCTCTTCGATTTCCGGTGCACTGCTGTGTTGTCCTTCCAACAGATATCAGGGTGGTTGATGTCTCCCATGAGGACAATGTTTTTTGAATGTGAAGCTGCTCCTATCTGTTTATAAAGGGTCTCATCCACTTGGTCTTCCTGATCAGGTGGCCTGTAGCAGACCCCCACTATGATGCCTCCTTCCCCTGCCTTCTCTTTAACCTTAACCCGTAAGCTCTCTGTCTGCTCCTCCTCTATCCCCAGGTGGAGCTCCATGGACTCCAGGTGGCCACTGATGTAGAGGACAACACTTCTTCCCCTTCCTCCCCGCCTGTCTTTCCTAAAGAGATTATACACATCTATTCCTACATTCCAGTTGTGAGAGTCATCCCACCACATCTCAGTGATGCCAATGACATCATATCCCTGTAGGCTACAATCGTTCTGAAACTGAGAGTGAGGACAAAGATGGTCTTTGCATTGGCATATCCTATTTGGGAATGATGTGTCTACGTAGCCTTGGCCAGCAGGTGTCCCTATCTGTAGCAGCTCCTTAGGCTTTTTCTCGAGACTTCTCCGCAGTGTCTTCTGCTTCTCTTTCCATTGATCTCTTCTGTATTGTGGACTACAAGAACCAAAATGTTAACTGATATCCTATTACCTGCCTTGATTCTGCCCAATGGCGTGGATTCTGCTGAAGTTTTTCATTGGACCAGAGAAGAAGAGCCAGCATAACCACTGCTATCAAAATGATCAATAACTTGAGTTTTAGGCCAATTCCTAGCTCTGGGAGTAACGAGGAGAAAGGATGTGGAGGGAAATAGCCTTTAGCCAGCCTTGCCTAGAGATTTCTGTTTATTTCCCCTCCTTCCTTCCCTAGCGTACTGTGAGATTTGCCCACCTCTGACTATCCCAGGTGATATCTCTCCTTTTACACTGCATAGAGATGTCCTTTGATTCTCATCTGTCTGTCTTCCTCATCAATTTGTTAAACTGCTTTTTCTCAAGTTTCCCACTGCACATATTTGATTTTCTTTTTTGCTTGTTGTCCTTCTAGAGAACTTCTGCAGTAAAGTCAGGTCCATCTCCCCACGATAAGACGCATCTGGAAGATGACTGTAAGTGGTTAATAGCATAAAAATGAAAAAATGGGGGGAAATTAGCAGGGAGGTACTTCACACACAGGAGGAGGAGCATTTCTACATGCTCACTGAAAAGCAGCAAGCGTTATCTTGTTCCTAAATGTGGTTTGGGTGGGTTGATAGGAAGAATATGCCACTGTATAAGCACTGAGCCTTGTCTAATAGTGATTTTCAATAAAAGCTACATGTTGGCAGACTCAGACAAGCTATTGCCTGTGAAAGGGCTCATTAGCATGCCATGAAGTGCTCTTTCTGACAATTTTGGGGCACTTGGAAGGAAGGAAATCAAATAATGCCACGTGCGTGAGGTCTCAAGGTCCTCTACATCAATCTTGGCTTGCTAGAGCCAATGATCAGACTGTAAATTGGCTGAAATTCACTGAAATGATTGCTTTTGCAGATGTACTCTGCACTTTCGTTCATGTGGGAGGTGAACGGTGTCAAGGAATGGGTGGGTGTTCCTCTTCTCCATTAGGGTGTAAGAAGAAAAAGGGTCTTAGGGTAAAACCAAGGGTTTGGGAGTGGAGGTGGGACATGGGCCCTCTGTTTCCTCCAGAATTACTGAACAATGTGAAACTATGATGCTAAAAAAATTTTATGACCCAATTTGACCTTGGAGTCTGTTATTCTGCACCTTCAGGGTTTCTCTGAAGAAACATGTCATCTTCTGCTACGGCAGTAATAACCCACAGAAGAACAGCAAATAGTGCAGGATTGAAAGAAGAAAAGATTGGAAGGGTGCAAGCTGCAAATGAAATAGTAAAAAATACAGATGCAACAGTGAAAAAGGCACTCAGCTGTGGAAATGAACTTGTTGACGCCTTTCTGTGATCCTGGTGGCAGTGTGGGAGCAATCACAGGCATACTGAGATGCTCTGTGCACGCCTGGAGCAGGCAGACCCTAGTCCTGGGGACCAGAGGGCACACGGTGCTTAAAGATGGAAATAGCAGAGGGTGAGGGAAGAAATCCTATTTATTTGTGTTTGTGCTTAACAGAGGAGCCACTAGATGGCAAGAACACCCTGCAAGGAGCTGGAGGATAGGAGGTACTGCGAGGATGCTCAAAAGCTAGGATGGTGATTTTGGGCTGATCCTGAGCTTCATTGGACGCCTCGGGTCTCTCCTCTCCAGAATGAGCTCCGAGCGCCCCCCAGGATGTTGCTTAGCTTAAGGTTGATGCACCTCTTTGTGCTTATTCTTAGTCTGCCTGATTACTTTTCCTTTCCTTCCCTCAGTAGTTTTATTTGTATTGGGGAAAATAGCACATTTCAATCACTGCTAAAGGATGCAGCTCTGATAAACGCTTTGGGAAAATATGGAGCAGGATGCAGGTCAGGGAAAACGTTGGGGTTCCCCTTTCTTTAACTCAATGTGTATCCTGTTCATAAGCTTTAATTACTTGGGTGAGGAAGACAAAACCATCCCAGGTCTTTCACCCTCAAGCAACTGAGATTTGAGGTAGCTCCTTGTCAAGACACATTCATTTTTCCACTCAGGGTAAAGTACTGATGCATGGAAATGGATAGCATTGCTTTGTGTGTTTATAAGCTACTTGAAGATATCTCTGAACAGTGCTCGGCGATTTTTAATGCCCATAAATGCACAATATAGCAGCACTTTACCACACCATAAGCAGACAGGTGGCTACCCCTTCCACAAACCTTAAAACACTGCATTTCTCAACAGCTCTTGGTCTTCATCCTTTAACGCATCTCCCATGAATAGAAAGGGAGGCGTTGGCTTGAAGTAACTTCAGCCAAATGCTCCTGAATGGCAGCTCTGAGGGCTCAAATTGTGGACAAACACATGTGCAAGTAGTCTGCCCTGGACCTTGGTGCATCCATGGTCTCTGTGTTTAGTGAGCCGTTGAGTATGCAGCTGCCTGTGGAGATGACGGTAAATTACCTCCAAAAGCAACAGCTCAATGAGGAGCTGCAGGTATGGATTTAGACTTCTCCTGCAAATGATCTCTGAAGTCTGGCACTTACTTTTAATGATTTATTCAACAGCCGCTGTTAGAGCTCTCGTTTGAGTTCCTGTTTCTGTCTGTGTGCTACTTTGGAGTTCATTATCTCACTTGAGGGCAGCAACTGAAACGAGTGAGTTGGTGGAGAGGAGGGTCTGAGGAGTTGGAAACTCAGTATGTCCCCTCCTTCTGCAGCCTGGTCACATCTGTTCACTTCATGTTGCAGAGCCCATGACCATCCAGAAGCGCCCATTGCCTGGTGGGGTTTGATCATAATCCAGGAGCACTGTTCTACTATTATCGCTCTGGGAAGGTAGAACTAGAGGGGGAAAACCCAACAAATACATCTGCTCTGCGACCTTCCTGTTTTGGAGGACCAAAGGCTGGAGGGCAGTGAGCTGGAAGCATCGAGGCTAAGCCATGCCTGCAGGCTCCCTGGAGAGAAGGGAGAAGCCCTTTGCAGACCAGTAAGGATCTCATTTTCTGTTTTGTAAGAGAAAAAGAGGCAAGGATGCTGCTTGTACAGGCCACAGCCCAGGAGGGGTCAGCATAGCCCAAGGATTGGTGTGAGCAGAGGATGTGGGAACCACATCCGTGCCTTGCAGGGGACAAAGGGTGGGGGAGCATCAAACTCTGCCTGCCATGCAACAGCATCACCCGTGGCGTGACTCCAAGACGCAAGTCCAGATACTTGGGACAGCTATCTGTCTAATCATCCCCTCCCGAGTCTTTCCAGGTGCTCTTTTGGGAGCATGGCCCTCTAGCAACAGATGCTGCCGGTCCCCTGCTCCATTGTGACATGTGCTGGGGATGACCTGGACCTCCAGGATCACAGGATCCAGTCATGGAGGAAAGTGGGCTTTAACTTGGGCATAACGAGGCAGCACAAGCAACACTGGCTGGAGGGGTTAAGCACAAGGACTGTAATTTCTTTTCCCCTTCCCTGTCAAAATGGGGAGATGAGGAGCTGAGCTCATCACCTGAGCAGATGGTCCTGGCCCATGCCAGACCTTTGTGCCAGCAAAGTGCTGCAAACCAGTTGCTAATTAACAATTAATCAGTGAGCTATGCCAAAAGCAGGAGGCCGCAGCAGATGATAGAGCTGGGAGGGCAGGCAAAGGGATGGGGCTCATGGAGAGGTAGGTCCAGGTGGGGTGTTTGCAGACTCCTTTGGGAGCTGGTGGTTGTGGCGCAGGGAGACGTCCTCCTTTTTAGAGAAGCAAACACAAGAAGGCTGTATCTTGGAATAGGAAATAAGTAGATACTTCCAGACTTAATTGTCCAGGTGAAGGTACGGGCATTGTGAGGGCTGTAGGAAAAAAAAAATTGAGGGTGATTTTTCCAGAACAGCCCAAATTGCATCCAGATTCCCTGCAGAGCTATTCTTGGTAGATTGCCATGGGCTACCTAACAGCCAGTTGGGGTGAAGATGGAAATTTCTCTCTTCCCTGAGGAAATACCACACCTATTCACTTTTCCCCCTCTTATTCCAGTGTCTCATTCTCAAGAATGAGCAAAACAACTTACCGGTCAGGGCCGCATTACTTTTAGGTTGGGGCACTTCGGCAGCCAGATCCTTACATGACCCCATTCCCGTATCCAGTTCTATCTGCCCAGATGGGAGATGCAGTTGGGAGAGCTGGATCCTTCCCACACCTCTGGCCTGGCCAGTCTGCAACTCAGGTGTTCTCCCACTCCCCAGCTTTCAGTTCTGCTGATGATCACAGGCCATTTTCTCTTTACAAAGGAGAAAAGTGCAAAGAGAAACTAAAGCAAAATGGGGAGAAGCCTACAAGTAGAAATGACTGGAGAGCTGAGCTGGCTCAGCATGGTTTAAAGGGAAGCAATGCCTAACACATTCAGACAGGACTGGCAGTGCTTGTGGCTGGGAGCTCCCTAGGCTCTCTGTTCAGGGTGTGGGTGTGGGTGTGGGTGTTGTTTTTTTGAGTCCTCTTAGATCCCCCAACCAGCCCAACAGACAAGATGGATCCTCCAGGTCCCATTTGCTGCACCAGTTTGGGGCTCTTGAGATGCTGAAGCAATCCTGGGTCTCAGTGGTCCTTCTGGCCTCTTTCTCTGGAGCTTCGATCTCATTATGACCCAGATATGACCAGAATTTCCCTGGGGCAGGAGGATCCCACACCTGTGCAGAGTCCTTCTCTCCATTCCCACAAAAAACAAGGACTATTTCCCCAGCCAAAACACATACACGCTCACTTAATCCCATCAACACTGCGGTCACTAGCAGAGGGTTGCAGGAATAGCCTGTGGTGACACATTTAATCTGAAAGGGCAGCAAAGCAATGTCTCCGTGATCTGGATTGTGATCCTGACTGTGTGAAGGGAGGAAAACAGAACATCACATCTTTGGTTCCTACTGGCTGAGAAATCACCGCAGCACACTCAGGGAGGCAAACAGGTCCTGGCATTGTTCCACAAGTGTTTACCCTCAGCCTTGGCCCCAAAGTGGTACTTGTACTGTCTGGTGGGCAAAACCAAGCGAAGGAAAAAATAAAAAAAAAAATCAGCTGGATGCCACACTGCATCAGTTGTAGCTCACTGACCTTTTTTGAGCAGGAAAAAGGCTTGAGAAAGGGGAACACTGATCTTCCCTCAGCCACCTGGGCACCATCTGGCTGCTTTGGAGCCAGCAATTTTCATCTAACCAAAGCTTTGTATCCATGAGGTTTTGCTCCTAATGAAGTTCAGATGAGAGGGAATGGCCTCAAGTTTCACTAGGGGAGGTTCAGGTTAGATATTAGGAACACTTTATTCTCCAAAGGAGTGGTGAGGCACTGGCACAGGCTGCCCACAGAGATGGTGGGGTCACATCCCTGGAGGTGTTTAAAAACTGTGTAATGCTTAAGGACACATGGCTCAGCAGGCAATATTGGTGGTATGTGGACAGTTGGACTTGATGATCTTAAAGGTCCTCTCCAGCCTTAATGATTCCATGATTTTAATTTAGCAGTGCTCTGTCCTTGCCAGGTACAACCCATGGCCAAGATGGGTGACCAAGTGGCTTTAGGACAGCTGTGCAATCTTAATTTCCCAACCACTGCCTCTTAAACCTCCTTCTCCCAGGCTCAAACCCAAGGCTGCATTGCTGTTTATTATCTTTAAAGCCAAGACTGGAGGCACCTCCAAGATTTGCAGGATGTGAATGTAGGTATATGCAGCACTGCCCTTGCATTACCCATGGAAGCATTGAAGTAGACAGGCTAACAAGCCACCCTGCCTTAATAAGCATGTGGTTATGGGACAGCAAAACAAGCAGAGAGTCAGAAAGCATCAAGAAGACATGATTCTCTTTTACTGAGCACTCATTTCATGGCTGGTGCTTTTTCCAGCCACAGCAACCTACTATTTCAGCCCTCATCTGTCAACCCCAATGAGGAAGTGAGGAAAAACCATGCCAACAGCAATAACCTGAAAACAAAATCCTCATAATGGTTGTATTCTAATTACAAGTGAAAAGCTCTCCAAGTAGGCCTATCATGCAGAAATAAAAAATTTCAGAGATGCTTGGCTTGGTGCAGATGCTTTTCTTTATGCCAGTGACTGTTAGCACTTCACCTCAGGTTGTTTGAAAGCAAAGGGAAGAGCAGCTGTATGGTGAGCCCAGAGCTCTCCACGCTGCGCATCTGGGGCTGTATTCATGCCCTGCTGTGACCCTTGGGCTGCAAACACATGAGGCCCCAGGGGGGAACATCCCAATGTATTTGTAGGGAAAGGCAATGGCAGACAACCAGTTCTAAAACACTCAAAAACTGGAAACGGTCAAAACCAAGTCAAAGAAAGAAAGATTTGCTTACCTATCCCAAGGGTCAGAGCTCACCACATACTCCAAAAGGAGGGATCTCCAGGTAGAGAAGCCTTCCCTAGGCCAGCCAGCCCTTAAATGAGGCTTAGAGAACCTGGTTCCACCCATTCCAGTCATGCGGGTGAATTGCTTTCACCTGTGCTCCCAGGGCTGGCTGTGTCCTTCCACCAGGTGCTCAATCATTGGTTCAGGCTGTGACTTAGCAATTCCCATATAGTACTTCACTCTTATTTGCTGTTTTGCACGGAAGCCTCCCCTTGTCTGCTCTAAACCAAAACATGTGCAAAGAGAAAGATCAGAGGGGGAAAACTTGCAATTCCCATCCCCACTGAGAATCCCACTCTAAATTTCGGTCAGATCTGGGATCTTATTGCTAAGCTCTGTGGCTTTTTGGGGGACCTTAAGATTGTCCTGGTCAAAAAACATGCATCCAAGCAAAGTGATGCAAGGAAGGAGCATGAGTATGGTGTGGGTACCACAATATGGGGGATGGTGCGAAACCTCTTCCATCCATCCTTGCTAGTAGGGATTTTGGGGCTGATTTTACAAGCAATAATTCATGTGGGATGAGCAGCATACAAAGACATAACCAAGATGCTGGGGTGGCAAAGAGCCCATCAAAGTGAGCATCTGGAAATCCTGGGCCAAAGGCTTTGCAGATATGAATCAATGGTGAGCAGAGGGCTTGCGCACTGAGATTCGGCCCCGAACTATACATGGTGAATGTTCTGCAAACATAACCCATGTAAAATTCAGAAAACGGTCAGATGATCTGCACTGTAGCCCTGCTGAATTTTGGGCTTGGTACTGATTTAAGGGCTGGGAACAGGAAAAAAAGGAGGAAAAGGGGGAAAAGCGGTGTTTTCCACCTGTTTTAAGGCAAAATGTGGTAGAACGGACCTGGAAGCTGTATGAGTATGTTGGAGTGTTTGCAATGGCCTCAGTGCCCTCAGGGAGTGGAAGCAGTGCTCCTTTATGATGGAAATGACACTTTCATAAAAATTTCTTCTTATTTGGGGGGTGGGGGTGGGAAATGAAGAGGCTCTATTGTGACCGAACAGCAACCAAGAGCAAACTGGCTTCCTTTTGAGGATTTCAATTCTCCCTGTGAATATTTTGCTTGAGCGGTTGTTTCATGACCACAAGCTTTAAAAACAAAGAAAAGATTAAAAAAAAAAACACTTGACCAGATGTCAATGCAGTCACCATCAGTTAAAACCAAAGGGTGAAACTGGTGCAAACCATGAGAGGATCTGACTCTCTCTTGTTCAAGGTTTAAACAACAGCAACAACAAAAATTGCTGCAGAGTTGGGAAGCCTCAGCAGCCAGTGAAATTATGGATTGTGTTTGTGTGTCATTGATATTCAGTGAAGTGCTATTGTGTGTATTTTCTAAAGATCTGTAGCCATCAGAGAAATGCGACATAATTGCTGCTGTTTATCGACAGAGGGCAGGGAAAATCCATCGATGATGGGAGTTAACACCCGAACTGCCAGGTCAGGGTTGGGATGAGCTTCCTGTTATGCTGGGGAATTTTTGGGGATGCTCCATGGGTGTGTCCTAAAAAATAGGTACATGGGTAGGGAAGTTGATCTCTATCCTGCAAATGATTTCACCTTTATAGAAAATCACCCCAAGAGCCTTTGGGATGTGACAGGACGTAGGAAATGCCAACTGTGATTTCTGTCCTCCCCAGTCCTGGGGGCCCAGTTGGATTCCAAGGGCGCTATGCCAAAGCATCAGCTATGAGGAAATTTCCCATTCTGATCTTGGTCATAAAACCCTGCTGGGAATGGCAGTGCCTTTCATCAAGCATGGAACTGGGGATCCTCTCTCTCTAGGTTAACATTTGCTGGGCAAAACCTTCTTCCCTCTACATCCTCCAACCTCTGAGGATGTTATTCCCATCCTATAAGGATGCCATTACCATCCTTCAGTTCCATTTACTGCTCCCAAGCCTTCTCCGTTGGTGCAGCAAGATATTAATTCCTTCTTTTTTACTTTTTTTTTTTCTTGGGTTTCACTACCAAAGTCTCCAGCTGCTTTCTTAGCAAATGTCGGTATCGATAGGCATCCATCCCTGTGCCATCATTCCCATCCC
The DNA here is from genome assembly GCF_002078875.1 of Numida meleagris. Classification (NCBI taxonomy): domain Eukaryota; kingdom Metazoa; phylum Chordata; class Aves; order Galliformes; family Numididae; genus Numida; species Numida meleagris. Next base: position 24,278 of record NC_034428.1, read on the forward strand.
CAGCAATTTTCCCAGCTAGTTGCAACTGCTGTGCTGCATGCTGTTGTGTTGGGTGGGTGTAAATCCCACTGTGTCGGGTGGGAAAATTCTCTCAGTTCTCTGCGAGGTGGATTCTGCAAGCTTCATGGGTAGTGATGAGATGCAGTCCTTGGCATGCTGATGCTGAGGCTCTGGTCCAGTGCTGAGACATTGGCATTGAGGAGCAAAGGAAAGCAGCTGAACCCTAGGAAGGGTTTTAGGCAAGGTAAAAGGGAGCTTTACATGTTGATGGTGGGACAATTGTGTTTCCCCCCACCCAGCCCTTTGCTGGTGGCATACAGGAGCACGCTGCCTGCAGTGGCGATTAATATGGGATTTGTTGAATGTGCTGGTGCAAAGGGGAAAGGGAGTTGGGTTGGACCCAGCTTGGCACCCCTGGGACACCTTGCAGAACCTGTCTCACTCTTAATACAGGCCCTAAGCCCTTTATCAGCGGTGACCACTCTGAGTGTGCTGGGGCTTGGCTGTGCTGCACTGCCAGATGATAAGGCAGCGGAAAAGGGATGAAGGAGGCAAAAATCCCAGTGGGTCCAGAGCTGACCTGAAAGAGCCAGTGTTGGGGCCACAAAATGCCCGAGGGAGATTTTGCGCAGCTATGGGGAGCCCCAAAAACCCTTACACGTGAAAGGTCTCAGGGTGGGGTGAGAACTGAAGTAGCAGCACGAACGTTTATTGCTTTCTGGTTTGATGAACTTTGTATCTGTGCTTCACATATGCCTTCACCATGTTCTTTTATCCATCTCAGGCCCTGTAGAGGGTGATGAACCCAAAGAGCTGAAATAACACTAAATCTGGTATTGGTTGGCTAGATATTGGCTTTGTGAGAGAGCATCTCCCCAGATTCTTCTCTGGTCACCCCACGGCTGGTGCCTGTAAGGGACCTCTGGTCACCCCAGCCCGCCTTTCTCACCACAACCACCCCTTTCCTCCTTCTGCAGCTGTAGTTTTCCCTTCTCCCCCACTGTGGCTTTCCTGTGAGTATAAACTAGCCTTACTGGTTTTCTTTCAGTAATAGAGAAAAAATTTCCCTTTGGCCAAGGCTTGCAGGATGGTAAACTCCAGCCAGGAGAGCAGGTTTTATTTATTTATTTATTCCCCTTTTATAGCATTCCTAATCTGTGTTTATGAAGCCGACGCTGACACATCCTAAACTATAGCATAGCAATAACCCCCAGAAAAAAAACACCCTGCTGGATTGAAATAGTGGCTGGCAAGCATTCCCTCCTCACTGAAGCTTGTGAATCAAAAGCCATCAACACTTTAAGCAAAGGCTTGTGCTGGGGAGGGAGAACTTCTGCTGGAGCCTATGCATATTTTATCACCATGCTTATTCATTCCAAGCCCTTTTCCCTTCAAACGCTGCGTGGATTTTAATTAAATAGTCCTTCACCAGGCTGTTATTCCAGTTTGGACAGACTCCAAATGGGCATGTTTTCTTCCTAGAATGAAGGCAGGGGATGTGCTCCCTTCCCCCAGCTCCGTTCCCTCCCCGAGCTTGCTGAGGTTCATTGTCCACAAATGCCACTAATTACATTTGGCTGGCTGGCTGCCTGCTCTCCTGATAGCTTCTTTCATTACTGCCGACCTCTCGGGGCTGGCAGGCATCCTTGGTGTGCTAGGAGCCCCACTTCTGCACACAAGGTTCTGATTCCCATCTTTCAACCTTTTGGCATAAATTTGGGATGAGGTCTTTGTGGAGAGGGTTCTTGATCCCACTGAGCTTCCACATCCCTGGGATGCTCATCTTTCCCCAGTTTCTCCGTGTCCCCTTCGGAGCAGGATGCAGCCTCCAAGCCCATCAGGGTAAGCAAGACGCTACCAAGCAGCCCTTGGGCACCATTCAGTAGGATGAGTTTGGACCAAGCCATTGTGGTAGTATCAATGTCTGCTTCCAAATTGGTTTGGTTGAGCAATTTGGGTGCAGCTCCCCATCACCCTCCTGGTTCGTGTTGGTGTCTCCAGCATATTCTCCACCAAGTAGCGCTAGGGCAATTTGGTGGAAGGGTCAAAGAAATAAATCATAGAATCATTAAGGTTGGAAAAGATCGCAAAGATCATCAAGTCCAACCACCAATCCATAAACGGGAGAGGAGAGGACATCACTTCACCTCCAAATGTCTCATGGAGGCTCTTTTGTGGAAATCCATCCTGTAACAGCATAATGTCCAAAAATGATGTAGGAGTCCTCATCAGCATCCACGAGAAGCCACAGCCAGGGGCTGAGAGTTGCTTCAGGCACCAGGATTTTTCCTTTTTTCTTTTTCTCTGCTCTTAAATTCCCACTGGTCTCCTCGGAACAACCTCAGGTACCGATACAAGCTTGCTCCTGCTTGTCATGAATGAGTTGCTTAATTTGGCAGCTGACTGCACTTAAGATTTCTTGCATGTATCACATCAGTTTTAAATGCAAAACATGTCTGGACAAGCTCACTTTTTCAGTTTTTGCTTTTTTTCCCCGTGATGTAGCTGACACATTGAAGGTAGCAGTGTTTAACTAATAAAAAAAAAAAGATTTTAAAATGCCAGTTTTGTACTTCTTTAATTGACTTCCAGTTTCCATTTGGATGCAGCCTGGCACATTGCAAAGGGAGAAAGAGTGTCTGGTAAACAAGAAATGCGTCATTCACTGTTTTCTGCCACAATCAAAAATGTAAAAATTAAGAATCCGAATCAATGTACATTAAACTATGTAATTGCCTAAATTTATGTGGTGGAGTGCATAATGGAGCTTCCTGATTAAAAGAAAATACCAAATTTAGTGCAAGGGCTGTGTTTGGTTGAGTTTGCAAAGCAGTGTGGTTGAGCATTTACACCTAAGGATCAGCACTTCTGGGAGGTGAGCAGAGCTGGTGCTGTGGGCCAGGAATAGGTGCTGAAAGGATGAGCAAAAAGTTCTTCGCCAATCCACTTTGCAAAAATAATGCCTTGATGTCATAAGGAAAAAACATCATCCAGGTTAGAGTATCGCCTTACATTTGCCCTTTCCTCTGTGCTGCTTTCCCCTAGCCTCAGCCAAAACTCACTTCACCTTTGAGCGTATGATCACTGCGTGCTTTGTGCCTGAAATTGGCTTTCCCTACGAAGTGACATGGGACGTCCTTGGCACCTTCAATCTCCAGAATGCCACCCCAGGAGAACTGTGTTAATATGGGTGGGTACAAGAGGGCTATTAATTGCTCATGGTCATCATGCTGGGGAATGAGAAAAAGCTTTATTATTGTAGTGTGTTCATCCTTGCCTGCATGGTCCTGAAATCTCAGGTGAAACCTCATGCGGAAGCAAATAGTCACCATGCAAAGGGCAGGATCCCTACAAAGCTTGAAATAAGAGCTGTCAGCTGGAACGGGTCCAGCTGCCTCCATCCCACCCGCCTTCCCAGGGATGCCCAACATTTTGGGATTGCTGCTCTGAGAATGGGCTGTGCAGGTAATCAAATAATGAGGAGCTGAATAATAATAAACCTTTTTTTTTGACTCATAAGGCATCACAGCAGAGAGATACTGCACATCATTGCTAGGGTGGGATGAGATGGCCCCAGGGCCATGACAGTTTCTAGCATGGGAGAGCTGCATTGCCATCCTCCATCAGCCAAGGCAATGTACTATGTGCTAATGAGCAAAGTGCAGAGGCAGGGTTAATTAGCATGGCTTTGCCTCTTCCTAAGGTCTCCTAGCGTTAGTAGGAAGGTCCCCATTGATACCACGAAGTATTGTGGGAAGATCTTCAAGGCCATTTCCTGGAACAACTTGGGTTGAGAGGGACCTGAAAGATCACCTACTTTTGGCCATGCAGAGAGAAAAAGTAAGTTCTGTGAGGTTGTGGACATTGAGATCTGAGTTAATGACTTCTAGAGCCAGGTCAGAAAATATTTGAGAACACGTGGCCATAAAACCCATGAACATCCATATGCACCAATTGTCCATTTGGGCTATTCATCACGATGGCAGAGATAATGAGATGAGGTGGCAATAATAATTGGGAGAAAAACAGACCAAATTGAGGGTATTTCCCTGCTCGCACCCAGAAAATTCACTCTAGACAAACATGAACCTACACTCTCCCACACCATATGACATACAGTGTGGCACCCAGTGCCATCCCTTATCTCTAAGTGCTTTGAATGCATTAGTGGCTTTGTGCTTAACCAAGGATATAGGTACAAGAACCGCAGCGGTGTGCAGTGATGGACATGACAGATGACAATCCATTTCTCTAACAGCTCAAGGAGCTAGGGGAAGAAAATGCAATTACCCAAAGTGGGCTGTTGGCAGGACACGGGGGTGTAAATAGAGTGAGGACAGTACAACCCCAGGAAAAAGAGATGAGAGGCACCGCTGCCAAACCAGCTGCTCACAGAGAGAACTTTGCTTTGCTTTTACGCTCTTCCTTGGAGACATTGCTCGTGCAGTAATTAGCAATGTAAAACATGCACCAGCCTCTTTGTTCCCATTAGTCCTTAAATGATGCGCAACGGTAGCCTGTGGTTAATTTTACCAAATGTTCGCATTAATTTTATTTAAGACCAGCTGTCTATAAATCTATAGTATCTATTTACATTGCATGTGTATAAATATTTATTTATATATTATTCTGGGCTGAGGATAAGGTAATGGGTAACAAGGCAATAGAAGGAGTGATACCTTGATGGGATGCTTTGGTCCCCAGCATCCCACTCTGGGGTGACATGGAGGCTCAATGACAGCTTGATACCAATGGGGACATGCTATGGAGATACATCTTAGGGATCAAACTTCAGTGCTGTCTTTCTGTGCCCTAAGACCCCCCATGTGTTGGACACGCGGTTTAGTATTAAAAACCTGTTATCTGCAAAGCAGCAATCTATGGGGGCAGCTGGGAGCCTGAGTTTATTTGCGTTCAAGCAGACACACCTGCATTTAAATACCTGTAGGCAAACAGGTACACCCAGCTCTGACTCTGCTCTTTCTTGCGTCCCCAGGGCTGGGTTTGTGTGTGTTTAAGTGCAATCTGTCTCCGTCTTTTCCACTTACAGGGAATGGGAAAATGAGGCGGTGACCTCGTCCTGATGCCATGGGTCCAACAGTGGAAGGTAAATGAATGTGACATCGTCCTGATAGCATTAGTCCAATAGAGAGCTGTAAATGAAGGTTGGTGACTTCTGTTACCTGGTTGTCACAATCTCATCATGTCTCAGACCCGTGTCTGCGCCATCTCTGCCCATGGCAGCACCAGGACGACTGGGATCAGGCTACCCCGGGGTGAAGGGAAGGGCTGCAGCTCCTTGGTCCCAAAGCGCGGTGAGACGGGGTCGGCCAAGAAGCGGATGTGGAAGTGGCGACCAATGCAGTGCACCAGGCTGCCCACCACGGCACACTGGAAACAGGCTGGGTAGGCTTTGGCGTGGGTGGCACACTCATACCACAGCTTGGCCTTGGCTCCACAGCGATAGACACCAATACCCATGCTGCGATTGAGGTCAAAGCGGTAGATGAAACCGTTGACACTCACCATCTCCACTGTCCGGTCCTTGCCGCCGCTGGCCGGGCTGACTATCCAGCTGTCCTCACGGGCCACGTAGCGCAGCAGCACGTAGCGCAAGGTGCCCCCCGTCACGTAGATCTCCCCATCACACACTGTGGCCGTGTGGGCTACAGCAAAGGTGTCATGAGGCAGTGGGGCAATGAAGACCCAGCGGTCATACCGTGGGTCATACCGCTCCACCGTGTAGAGGCACTCCCCACCAATGGCATAGAGGCAGCCATCCAAGGCCACCAGCTTGCAGTGAGGCCGCGCCTGGTTCAAGGGGCAGATCTCCCTCCAGATATTGGTCAGTGGGTTGTAGCAGAAGACACGGTTGGAAGGTCTCCGTGTGTGGCCCAAGCCTTCGCAGCCTGCTACCACAAAGAGGTAGTTGAACATGCTGCACATGGCGCACCCCTGGGAGACCACCTCTGGTGGCACATGGCAAAGGTGATGCCAACGGTCCCCTTTGTCATCATAGCAGCAGAGCTGGCTTGCACAGAGGCCAAGCTCACGTGTGCTGATGTCTGCCACAACTACGCACAACTTCCCCTTCATTCTGCGCTGAAGGATGAGGTCCCGCTCACTGGCATTGAGGCGGCAGTATATGGAGGGCATCCTCAGCACCTGTAGGTAGTTGTCACTCATGACCTTGTAGGCAGCCTCCTGGAGGAAGCCAAGCTTCTCTACCTTGGCCCTACAGAGGACCTCATAGCAGTTGCCCAGGTCCAAATGGGTGTCTAGACTGGAGGGTGATGTTGGGAAGAAGTTGGCTTTGGCCACCAGATCCAGCTGAGGGCTTGCTGGTGGCATGCTGGCTGGTGTAACACGGAACCCATCCATGGGCAGCTGGAGGTGAGAGTTCTCTGAGATCTGGAGGAAGCTGTTCTTGCGGCTGATGCTGCGAGTGGAAGCTGGAGGCTTGGGGTCCTTTTCCAAGCTCTCTGCATTTGATGGGACAGTAGAAGAGGTGGTAGGGTCCTGTGATGCCACAGCTGGTTCTTGGGAGTGAGTCTCAGGGAGTGGAGTGGCAAAGCTCTGCAGCTCTTCGTTGACACCCTCTGATCCCTGCAGCTCTTTGTTGACCCCCTCTGATCCCTGCAGCTCTTCGCTGACCCGCTCCAATCTCTGTTGCTCTGTGTTGACCCACTCCAAGCACTGCAATTCTTCCGTGACATGCTCCGAGCTACATCTCAAGGCTGTCCCCATAAAGGCAGAAGGGAGAGACTTTTTTGTTGACACTGAATGGGAGACGGACTGGACGTAGTAGTCATAGACTTTACCTCTGAGGCCAGGAGACAGCCGTCCATCCCCATCCTTTGCCTTCCTCTCAGCGATGTAGCTCTCCTCCACCTGGATCTTTGCAATCGAGGAGAAAGAGTAGGAGCTATCTGACTCCCTGTAGCTTGCTGTTATCTTTACCCCCAGCTCCGAGGTGACACTAAGGGTCTGGATCGTCCCTCTGCTCCCCTCCTGGGGGGTAATTCTATTGGCCAAATCCTGCTCCGTGCTTTGTGCACCCCCATCTGCCATCTGGTTGGGAAGCATGATGTGTGGGACAAGCACACTGTGTCCATTCCAACCGCCCTCCTCCCCATTCAGCATTTCATTCAGATCCCCAGTGCTGTGAGATTTTGCCTCCCCTCCTTTTTCCTCCTCACTTGTTGGCAGAGTTTCTCTCTTTCGCCGTGGATCTGAGACACTCGCTTGGGCATCACCACCACTCCATGCCCCGCACACCCGCCTGTGCCGTAGACCCTCCACATCCTGCCCATTCAGGGCTGCATTTTCCCTTCTCCCCTTCTCTCTGCAAGCATCAGATGTCGGGTTGTTGTCTCCAGGTGCCGAGCGGGACTTGTAAAATCTGTATGCCAAAGTCAGCAGGAGAAGAGCGGCGGCAGAGAGGACCAGCTTGCCAGTCAGCTGCATGTCGGACTGCCAGGGCACGGTTACCCACTGGCTCATTTTTCTGTGCCAAGCACTCGGGAATGTGAAGAATCCGATTAATGATTGCCGAGACCCCAGCGGAACCGGCCAGGAGTTTGGGGCAAGGTGACTTTGAGCATGCAGGAAGTTTGCATGGGAGCTCGGTGTGTTTGAGCAAGGTGGGACAGGGAGGGCTCAGGTGTCACCAGCAGGGAGCTGTGACACAAAGCTTGGCAAACAAAGAGACTCGGGGAGAGCTTAAGGAAGCACAAACCTGATGGGAGGGAACGTATCTCCTCCATGCATCCTGCCGACGCTGTTTCACTCCATTGCTTTTTGCTATTTAACTGTGGTGGAAGAGGAAAACAACTTGCTTGACCCAAGAAAGGTTTTATTTCCCTGTTTTGTCTCCCAGAGGGGTGAAGCCAGGTGAAAGCTGAGCGCAGGGAGGGAAGGGAGGAGGCAGCCCACAGCTGGGCAGACCTTTGGTCTGACGCAGAGCAGCTGCTCTGCGCCACAGGATGAATAATTTGGCAGCACGCTCACTAATGAAGGGTGACAGGAAGTATCTCAGCAGCCACCGAGCTTGCTTGGTGGTGAGCCTGGAAGTGACATGTGGATAATGAGCCACAGGGAGAGGAGCTGGGGGCTTGGGGAGGGCAAACTGCTGCAAGTAGAGCTGGGGTGGAGGTGCAAAGGGAACTGCAGGCTGGTGTTATGGTGTGCATGGGGGGAGAATGTGCTCAGGAAAGCAAAACCATTGGGCTGAGGGGAAAAAAAATGGTATAGGGAGGAACTGGAGAGTTGTGAGCTATCATTTTGAAGGGATGAGTGCTGCATTGAGGCTTATCAGGATGCATGCAAGGATGGGAGTTGCTGGGGGAAAACTGAGGCACAGACAATATCACATTTTTTCCTACTCCTCATGCAAAAATGTCGTGAGTGTGAGAAGTTCCCATCTGAATTCTGAAAAATCTGGGGCATTTTGCATCCCCATGGAGGGGAAACAAGGGGTATGGGGTCATTCTATGCACGGCATCCCCCAGCAGGCTCTGCTGAGTGGGCTGAATTCAAAGGGAAAGCATGAACTTCCTTTTCCCCCAGGGACACTTCTTTGCACTGGGAGATGCACAAAGGAGCGAGGTCCTGCATGAGATGAGAAGGAGGTGAAGGAGAACAGCATATGCTCTTTCAGATGCAAAAAAAAACCAACTAAACCAGCCAAAATGTGGGTGCTGTTGGTATGCAGGGCCCTGCTCCCTTTGTCCTCATGCAGTGGGATTTGCTGTAAAAATAAGCTCTGGTGACACTAAAACTTGTGATGGGTGCGTGGGAGACAACCAGTACTAGTTTCTTACCCGAGGGATGGGGAAACCAAGACACCACTGGAGTCTGGTGGCACCAGGTTTCATTGCTCATGACCTCAAGGCTGCAGTACCACTCCACTCTGTGCAGTGCTCTGTTTTTCAGGGCTGTTGTGCATTTGTGCATGCATTGAGGACAGGGTGCATTTTGGGGCTTGGCTAATTGGCTCCGTGCGTCATGCAAAGTCCGTCCACCTGTATGCAGATGTGACCCTGGAGTTTTTCATCTCTCGCTGCTGCAGTTGTTAATCAGCACTAAGATCTACATAGGGGGCTCTTTGTGTAGGGAATATGAATTATACATGCATTTGTAAGCAGCCCTGTGAACCCAGCCAAGTAGCTGTGACTGGTAATGATGGAACAGAGGCATGGGAGCACCGAGTAAAACCCACTGTCGCTCCCACATGATGCATCCCTGCCTTTGTGTCCCCATCCCATATCCCCCAAACTTGGGGGCTTCCTGGTGTTGGATGCACTGCATCCTTGAGATGAAGGCTGCCAAAGCCCTAGCCTGGGGCATGCTACGGTGTGTGGTTTCTCTCATCACCATGTGTATTTGTAGGGCTTGGAAGGACTAAGGACCTTGCAGGGACTGTGCTGGAGCAGGGAACACAGCCATTGCAAGCTGAGGTGATGTCTTGGCAATTGTCATCCTAATTGAACGTAATTGCTGCCTCCAAATTTCACTAAAACCTTTTCAAAGTCCACCAAAATTAGGGAACATGGATAATGTCATTCCTTGGGGTTTTCATCTTGCGTCATCCCTAAGAAGTGCGATTAATTTTTCACAAGCTAATCGTATCTCTTAGGCAGATTGTCAGTGGAGGATCTGTCAGCTCTCATCAATAACGAACCAAGCGGAGCAGCTCTGTAACCTCACAGCCTCCTGCATTATTCACTGCCAGATCCTCAACAATGGGTGTGTGGTGGGGAGAGGGACAGGATTTGATTGATGTCCTTTGTAATTCCATGTAGGACTGCATCACGTGAAGGATAAGGGGGCAGGAGGTGATGGCTGGGCTTGGGTTATGTGTGGGGTTTTTGGTGAGGTAAAATACCACTCTGTGTCACCCTCTGCTGTGTTGATGTTTGGACTTGATGATCGTAGTGGTCTTTTCCAACCTTAATGATTCTATGATTCCATCACGTCTGCTCATATGGCAGATGAAGTGAGCTGCTCTAACACTTGGTGAGACAACGTGAAATCAGGCACCTCTGCCCAAAGTGAGAGCTTTACGCATCCTTTTGGTCATCATTTGGGCTGCTGTAGTAATGATGAGGTCTCAATCTCCATCCTCTCTGCACACTGATAGATATACTGCCATAATGGGTGGGTTGTGGGTTGATGGTTGGACTAGATGATCTACAGTTGGAAGTGATGATCTTAAGAAGTCTTTTCCGGTCTTAACAGTTCCATGATTCTATGAGTCTATAATCATTACCAACAAGGAAAGAGACAAGTGTCCCATATGGATAGCAGATTTGGGACACCAAGCCCACTAGCTCATCAATCCTCTCCCTGTGGTAGCGTTACTCTGAAACTGGTGCTTCACCCGCTCTGAAGTGGGTAATGGCACTGCCTTCCTTATGTTCATTTCCATGGTTCTAGGCAATGACATTGCATTTGCATTTAAGCAAAGACTTGAGGGTCTGTAAACCCCCACTGTCACAGTGAGCAGACATAATGGTTGTTTAATTGTGTTTGGATGAGGGCCCCAGAGCGCAAATGGGGTTGCTGCATCTCTGACCCAGCAAGGAATATCTGTGCCACTGGGAACTGTGCTGCATGGTCTACAGCAGGCAGGTAACCCAAATAGCATGGATTTCCCTGAAAAGAAAGGTTCTCACCTCAAACAGATAGGGGAAGTGTTTGTAACCTACTTTGGAGCACGAGGCAGCTGGTTTGTAGAGCTGGGGATTCAGCAGCTGGCATCCTTCCTTGGCGGCAGGGATTCTGATGTTTAGTTCTTTTTGCTTCAGGATGAAAGTGGAGTTGCTAATCCTCCTAATTCCCAGCCATCCGGGGCCTCTGGAGCAAGCTTGTCCCAGCATAGCTTCCAGCCAAAATTACAATGCTGAATGGCTTTGCACATCGGTAGCAACTCCTGAGCTGCTGTGTGTTTATTCAGTTCCTTTGAGGTCTGGAAATTGCTGGCAACAGTGAGTGGTAGGAAGTGAATCTGCTTAATAATAATTAATCATAATAGTAATAATAGTAATAATGCTTAGCACTAGTACAGGGCTTTGGGAAGCTGAAGCGCTGCATGTCAGCTAATCCTCCAGGATTAAGTTTCTGGAGGAAAAGGCAGGGGAGTGAATGCCTGCATAGGGCTGGGGCTTAGCACCAGGTGGATGGTGTGGGGCACAGCCGTTTTTAGAGTCTCATCCCCAACGGCACTCATTCTGGTGATGCGCATGGGTAGCGCCATGGAGCTGAGTCCGGGAGCAGCAGTGCAGTGGGGTCAGGATCATCCCTTCTACCAGCTTGGGCATGCACTAGGGTTGGTCTAAACAGAGGCACATGGTCTCTGCTGCTTCCTTTCCAATGGACATTGGGCCCCAGCATCATAGCATAAGTGTGTCCCTCCCCCAGGCCTTGGAAAGCCACTGGCTTCCCCACAGCGGTCTTGGGTACCCCAGGCCAGTCCCCAGATCTTCCTTCAGTTCCCAACCCAAGACCTCCCTTGCCTCTATGCACAGGAGGACAAAACATTCAGTGCAGCCTTCTACAGAGGCAGACTTTTTTTCTTTTAATTAAATTGTCTGAGGAAGCCAAGACACAGACAGAAAGAGACTGAGACTGTAAACAGCATAGAAAAAAAAAAAGAAAAAAAGAGAGAACCGGTTAGCAGAGGTGTAAATGACGGGTGGAATTGTACGGAGGAAGAGGCGAGCGAAGCTTCACGTTAGCTCCAGGATCACTGTTAGGGTGAGTGCCAAAACTAGTCTGAAGCTGCGGTGGCTGGTAACTGAACCTAGGCAGGAGGAGAAAAGGGATGGAGAGTTCAGGATTTCCATCTTGATCACAGAATCATACTATCAGTTGAGTTGGGAGGGACTCTTAAAGGCCATCTGGTCCAACTCTCCTGCAATTAACAGGGCCACCTACAGCTCGATCAGGTGCTCAGAGTCCCCCCTCCAGCCTGACCTGATGGGGCACCCCACCTCCAGCCACCACTTACCATTGGAGTCCTCTGTTCCTCGGGAAATATTTGGATTTTCTAAGGGAAAGAACCAGCAGAGAAATGGGTTAAGAGGGAGGAAAGAGGGAAGGGGACATGTGGGGAGGGGGCAGTGCCGTACCAAAGACAATGAGGCGAGTGTGGGTGTCAGTGGAACCCAGCGGGTTCTGCGCAGTGCAGCGGTACATGGAGCCATTGAGCTCAGCTGGCACTCGCTCCAGCACCAGCTCCTTCCCGGCATGCTCAGCACTGCCATCCAGGAGCCGGCTTCCCACACGGGTCCACGTGAAGAGGGGCTCAGGGAAGACTTCATTCTGCACAGAGAGGACAGCAGGGTGGGGGCCGTGACCCTCAAGCCATGGCCTCCATTGTCCCAGCTTTATGGCCACATGGCAACCTTGAAGTGCTGGTACAGATGCAGGGACAGCATCACCCCATGGCAATGTGGACAACACCTCATGGGGACACTGACCTGAAAGCCCTGCACCAAGATCCGAACAGTGTCTCCAACACGTGCTCTCATTGGGGTCATAGTGATTTTAGGGCCCTTGGGAGCAACTGCAACAAAAAGGGATGGCGAGAAAAGGGTCATCAGCCCTTGGCTGGGGTTAATGAAGGTTTGATGGGGTGCTGTCCAGCTGGGGAGGTGGACTGCTGGGTGACTGATGGACAGATGATGGATGGCCAAATGGACAGGTAGGCAGGTACCCTACAGGCTGATGAATGGGATGATGAGATTGATAGATAGCTGCTATGGGATGCATTCATGGCCAAGGAGATTTCCCAGCCAAAATGCATCCCACCCCAATCTTTTTCCTCTATGGCACACAACAAAATGTCTCTGCAGTTGACAGACCTCCCCCAAAAACACAGCACTCCTTCCCTTAGGGTTCCTCTCCTGGGGAGCCCTGGTATCACCTCCTCATATCATCCTGCAGAGCTCTATACATCGCCCTGTTTTGATTCTTGGGTGTATGAAGAACCCCCCCACCACCACCCTCTGGAAAAGAAAAGCAAAAAGGTATAAAGAGAGAAAAAGGAAAGAAATTAAGGGAAAAAAAGACAACTTCCCAATGGAAGAAATGGGAAAATTAAAGCAAGAAGTGCAAAAAAAAAAAAAAAGACAAAAAGAAAAAAGATTTAAAAAAAAAAACACTTCAAAAAGTAAAAAAGAAAAAAGGTAAAAAAAAGCAAAACAAGCAACAAATGCAAAATTGCAATAAATGCAGGAAAAAAAGTAAAATTGCAAAATTGCAATAAATGTGAAAAGGCAAAAAAAGGTAAGAAACAATAAATGTAAAACTGCAAAAAATGTAAAAAGCAAAAATGCAAAAAAAAGGGTGATAAATGCAAAACTGCAAAAAAGGCAATAAATACAAAATTGCAGTAAAGGACAAAAAAAGCAACACAGGTACAGCTGCAATAAAAGCTTAAAAAAAAAAGGGAGAGATGCAAAGACAGGTGACAAACGCAAATAAATGCAAAAAATGAAAAGGAAAAAAAGGCATTAAATGCAACAACTGGAGGAAAAAAAACAAAAATATACCTTCTTCCTCCCCTAAATTGTAATAAATGCACAAAGAAAGCCAAGAAGTCCACCCAACCACAACTGCTGATCTTACCGAGCGTCACCTCTGACTGCATGGGCATGGAGAGCGCTGGATGCTTCACCTCACAGCTGAAGAGTGCCTCGTTGTCAATTTGGGGGTTGAGGGTCCAGGTGAGGGTGGCCCGCGCCTCCACCGTGCCATCACTAATGGGCACGTGTGTGTGGCGGAAATAGTAAATGGGCTCTGCCACATGCACCCAGCGTGGGAACTCCCGGCTCACCACGGTTTCAGGGATGGCTTCAGTGGTGGGACCTCGTTCAGCCACCAGCCCCCGTGGGGGCTCTGCGGTGTTGGGGGGCCTGCCCCCCATTTCTCCCTCAGAGAGCGATTTGGGCACCTTGGTGTCGTCCAGGTCACGGTGTAGGAGGTTGCGAGGTGCCCAGTTCCCTGTGGCAGCCGGTGGCTCCGGCAGCGGGGTGGCCTCGATGGGCTCCCCATCACGCTTAAAGTACACCTGTGGAGGGGAAAGAAGGGATGGGGAGCACATGGCAGTGGCACTGGGCTACCTGTTGGGCCATCCCCTTGGGCAGCTGTGCATGGAGATGTCCCCAGAGTTCTGCAGAAGGATGCTATGGGGCTAACGGGCAGGAATTCGCTTTGCTTTGACAGTGAATCTACTAAAATACATGTAAAAATCCACATACTAAAAATTAAATAGCAGAATTTCCTGTTGGAGATCTAGAGAAAATGTGTGTGTAATAACAGAAGCACAATTTAAGATAGGTCAGAGATAATTTTGGTCATAGGATGGGACAAAATAGAATAGAAAAGAATAGAGGATGGAATGGAATGGCTGGAAGGGATCTACAAAGATAAGTGAATAGAGAATAGGATAATTGGAAGAGATCTAGAAAGATCGTTGAATAGAGAATACGGTAGGATAGGCTAGAATGAAATAGAATAATTTCAATTAGAAAGGAGCTACAAAGATCTTTGAGTCCAACTGTCAGGTCATAGTGAGTGTACATACAGAAAGTATCTCTCTCTCCAGTCCCCTGCTCTCTGCCAAGTGACTGCAGGGACCCAACCTATAGGTAATTTCAAAAACAAACAAATTCTTCTCACCAGCGGGGCGGGCTTGCCACCGGACACTACACACACCAAGGTAAAGTTCTGTGCCTGGTAGCGGCTGAAGGGCGCTGGTGTGTCAGCGGCGATCACTGAGATAGATGTTGGCGGAGCTGCATTGGGGAGGAAGAGCTGGGGTGTGAGCATGGTGTCCCCATCCCATCCCCAGCATCACCCCTCTGACTCCCTGCAACTCACCGGGGTTGCAAGCTGGGAAGATGTAAGCTGGAGGTCACCCCTTGGCTCCATCACCAAAATGTCTTGGTGGTGGTTTGAGCACAGGGTATAGAGACCCTCCTAATGATTCCCCTCTATCCCCACCCAACTGCTCACTCACTCATCACTCATCACCACCATCACACCACTGTCTAGCCATCACTGCCACCACCACATTGTCGCCACCTTGTTGTCCCCACCACCCCGTCATCACCACCTCATAATCCCCACCACCTCAACATCATTACCACCACCATGTTGTCACCAATTCATTGTCCCCAACACCACATCATTGTCATCATCACATCATTGCTGCACTCACCCATCACATTGAGGAATATATTACCAGATGCCAGGACCACCTTCTCCCGTGTGGCTCGGTCATAAATCCCGACGTGACACTCATAGGGGCCATTGTCCGAAATGCGAACCTCAGGGAGGCTGGGGAGGACAGAGGGGACTCACTGCCAGCCCCGACTCCAGCTTCCCTCATCCATAGCAAGGAACAGCCCGCTAACAACAATGGAAATGAGCCATGGATCGATAACTATTAATAACTGCAAAGGCTTCAGGAGCGAGCTGTGTAATGTGGTTTAGCAACTAGAGTTTACCGGCACTGGCAGCTCATCAGGAAGGTAAGAAATAGCATTAGAGAAAGAAGAATCTCACAGGAGGTAAAGGCACTGCTGAGAGCAAAAAACTGTGAACCGCAGACATAAAATGTTCGCAAAATGCTTATGGAAAAAGCTCAGAGGCTATGGACCTCCACTTCCAGCTGGACAATGCCACAGCTATGGAAAAGTGTGGTGGATAAAAACATCAAAAGCACAAACTCCAAGCAAGCATGTTCCTATGCAGGACATGCTTTGATCTATATGCCATCTAGATTTTTATATATATTAAAAAACAGGAGAGGAATGTAATGCAGGAGGAAATACTCCAACCAGCTGCAAAGAGACACCCACCAGTGCACCATCCTGCTGTGGAAATTGGGATGGGGCCACCACATGTTCTCCCACTGGAACATCCAAGCAAGACCATCATCTGGCTAGGCCCAGCTTTACAAACAAAAAAAATTTTCCAGCCCCAAAAATGGATTTTCTGCAGCACTCAGGCATGCACCTTGCAGGGCTTCCCCAGCTTAGCGGAGAAACAGAGTGGCAAGCAGAATTCAGCGGCTCCTCGCTGGAAGCCCCTGGCTGCCTTCCCACGCCTCCTCACCATGCAAAAGCCCTGCTAGCATAAACAAGCCCCCGCTGACGTGAGCAGTCTCTTGGCAGTGCCTTTTAACGGCCGCGTCGCTCTCAACTAAGCCTCCACCATCTGTTGCAGCCTCTAATTACCCATGCACACGTGCTTCGTTAGTGGAGAAGAGGGAAGGAGAAGCAGTTGGAATGACTCCGGTCTCTGCTCCATTTTGGGCCTGTCCTATTGCAGTGGCTTGAGCTCTTTAAGCTTGCAAGATCTGGGGGGAATAATGGGCCCAAATGGGTCACGTTGAGGTTTCTGCAGCTGTAATCCCAAAGTGAAGGATCCAGCCCTGCTGGATGGAGGGATGCAATGGGATGGTTGGAAGGGACCTACAAAGATCACTGAACAGAGGATAGGCTAGAAAAAAAGAGGACAGAACAAAGGACAGGATAGGATAGGATAGAACTGCTAAGCCCCAGTGATGCGCCATTGCACCCTTTGTGCCCTGCAGCCAGGCATCTCATGCAGATGCTCACCGTAGGATGAGCAGGATGCCCTGTAACACACATCTCTCCACCCTGAGCTAATTTTTTTTGGTGAAAATCCACATCAAAATACCACTCAATCAATTCAAAACGCAACTTTACGGGCTGCTGAAGCAGCCACTGAAACAGAAACACAAGGATAGACCCTCCCAAAAGTATCAAGCCAATGATTCAGAAAATGAGCTCTTTTCATACCCTTTGAGAAACAGCTCCTCTCTCCCCAGCTATGAGGCGTGTTGCTGCTTTCTGCTGCAAAAAAGCAACTGCGTGCAAATACTTCTAGCACAAACATCCTGGACTGCATGGTAATTCAGATGATTTGTAGGCGATGCACTGACAATTACTGATGCTTTTAAGTGCTCAGTTCTAGGGCAGCGAAATTTTCTGCTCTCAAATTGTGTTAGTTCTACAACACATATAGAAAGAAGGAAAAGAAAATCCACCAAAAAATGGAGGTTTCTGAGCCAAAATAGGGGCAACGTGCCCTAAAGAGGGTGAATTTGGTACATTTTCATCCCCATGGGATGGCTCAAAGGTTGCCCATGGTTGGGGTCTTGCTCTGTGCACGGGGAACATTTTATTCTGATTTAACTGGCTGGTGCTGCCTGCCGAAGGAGACCAGTGGTTAAATCAATGCTGAGTAGAAAAACTGGTGTTACAGCAGGAAAACAAGGTTGTCAAGTTAGGGAACGTGTAATCCATTAGCAAAGCCTCCAAAACATCCTCCAAACAGTAATCAGTCGTGTCAGAAATTTGCAAGACAACCAAGTGAGCAGCTCAGAGGAGCCTGAGCTACATGGTGAAGCAAAACTCGAGGAGGGGATCATCCTCCAGGCATCCCCTGGGCATTCTCTGAGCAACTCCTGAGCATCCTCAGGGCATCTCCTGAACATCCCCTGAACAAACCTCCAAGCATCCTGAGCAATTCCTTTGCATCTTCTGAACATCCTCATGAGCAACCCCTGAGTATCATCCTCTGAGCCTCCGAATCACTGTCTGAGCATCCCCTGAGCATCCCTTTGAGCATCTCCCCTCCAGCTCCATCTTCCTATTTACTATCCACTCTATTCTCACACTTATCCATCATAGAATCATAGAATATCCCGAGTTGGAGGGGATCCACAACGACTATCCAGACCAACTCTAGGCTCCACACAAGACCAACCAAAATTCAAACCATGCTATGCCATGAGTTCAAGCCATTGCGTGTACTCGCTCTCATTTATAACAAAACAGAAAGCCAAATATAACAGAAAAAAAAGCATCCAAAAAAACCCCAAAAAATTCCCACAAAAAAAAATTAATGAGAATATTGTGCTTGCACACAGATAGGTATGGATGCTTATCCAAGGGATGAACCATGCTGAGCCCTTTCCGTATTGTGGACATTTGCAGGCGTGAAGCACTGTGTTGCCTCAAGAAATTTACTGTATTTTCCTTGCCGTACATAGGAATTTTATTACCTGGCACTTGGAAAAACAAGCTTTGAAATACGATTAGCAAATCCTAATTTAAAAGGGAAACAAAGGAAAAAAAACCTGCAAAAAGAAATACTTAGCTTCAGCATTTTTGACTTAAAATAAGTCTCCCCCTGATGTTTTTTTCAGGCTTCAGTTTTGTTTTTAAAACATCAGCTATAAAACAAGTGTGTAATTAGAAATAAGGCTGACACTCTTGCAAGTGATTTTGAACTTGGAAGAAACACAAAGATGAGCTTTCATGTTGACTGTTTTACATACATATATAATTCTATATATATAGAACATACAGAAAAATATATATATCCTTGAAATCTCCATCAACAATACCTTTTCACCCAGGGACAGGCAGGACCTTGGGGAAAGACCCTGGCTCTCTGGTGACAGTGCTTTACAAAATGACCATTTCCTTGGAGTGGTTGCAACACAGCAAAGACAGCAAAAAAAAGGTGATTTCCGAGCACATGCAATTACTCTCATTAGCAAGATCCTGGGGCCACCAAATCCCCATGGATGGACGAAGAAGACAAGTACTGACTTACAGAATCATTGAATCACTAATGTTGAAAAAGACCTCTAAGATCATCCACAGTCCAACTCCAATCCACTCCTACCATGCCCACTAACCATGTCCCATCTCCACACATCTTGAAAACCTCCAGGGATGATGGCTCCACCACCTCCCTGGGCAGCCTGTCCCAGTACCTCATTTAATACCCTCAAACACCCCAATATGGGAAAAATCCCTAAAAAAGGCGTTAAGAAGCACCCGACGTGTTGGAGGAAGTGACACTGGAGCTGGACAGCGGCATCAGAGCAACTTACCGCACCGTGGACTGGTAGACCAGGTCCTCCCTCTTCCTGTAGTTCTCCATGTGTGAGAAATTGGTGGAGAACATGGCATCGAAAGTGAAGATCTTCTGCTTGATTGTGCCGCCATCAGTGACCTGTAAACAAAAACCCATCTATAATTCCCATTAAGCAAAACCCTCCAGGTTCTGTCTGGTTTTCACTGCAGCAGTTGGAAGGCTATGGCATCACCCATCTCCAGCTGCTCCCCGGGGTTAGCATTTCTAATTGGAAAAAAGGCTGTTTTTGGTAACAGAGAGGAGGTGTACCCCTCTCCACTGTGATTTGTAAAGTTTTTAGTACAAAAGGAAAAAAAAGCAGAAGAAAGCAATGCCTCTTGGCCATGGGGATTTGGGGGGCTGGAACAGCTCGGATCAATACATTGGAGAGTTACAAAAATAGTCCTTTTTGAAATAAAATAGGTATCAGGTGCAGAAGTGCAGTGACAATCCCCAGAGCAGCATCTCCCTGCTCTCCCACCCTGTGCTTTCCCCCCTGCTTGGGAGAAAATCAACTTTTGCTCCAGATGTTATCTTTTCCCCCTTTTTATCACATATAGGGATAATAAATGCTGTCAGTAAAACTGTCTCCATAAATTTATTTGCTGAGGCTGAGGCTTTTATAACAAAGAAAACACATGCTCCTATGGATGTGGGATAAAGAACAGCACAAAGAATTATTGGAGCCATAAATCTCCAGCCACTGGGGGCGAAGGGAAGTTTTCAAGGACAGATCCCATTCACCCCAAATTTTATTTATGCCCTAGGCTGGGTTCAGGGAGGTTTGGGCAATGGAGAAGAAATCTCAGTGCCACACTTGGATCTCAATGTGCCGTAGCTGTTGGTGCAATATCTGTGGAGGTTTTGTGGGGATTATTTTAGAGATAAAAAAGCATCTCGCAGAAAAAAATGAATGAATGAAGAAATCAAGTAAATAAATAAAGGATTTAGTGAAATCCATTCTGTTTTTCTGAAACAGCTGCATGCAATAAATGCGCTTTCCTCACTTGCTGCACCAATCCTGCAGCTGCAATTGCAAAATGCAATCACGGTATGGTGCTGGACCAGCTGGAATGCTGTACTCCAGATGTCTAAACAGCTTTTTTTTTTTTTTTTTTTCCTATTATATGTTGCTTCTGAGCCTGGTCGCTGTTAAAGGAGGGATGCTCTGTGTCCAGATTCGGTTTTTTATAGCAGCTTTGCAAAAGCCTTCCGGATTGTGGTGCTACCACCATGCTATGGCCAAGTTGCATTGCAAGAGAGGTGGATTCCATATCCGTCCAGATTTGTACAAAGGGAATGGAGCCAGAGCAGTGCACCAGGGAGGCAGAGGCATCGCGGCCCTTGGGAGCCCCCACAGTCCCCTGAGGAGGGATGGCACTGCAGCCCTGTGGGTCCTTGAGGATTACAGGCAGCTAACAGGCTCCTCTGAAAAGGCACACACAACACAGTCTCTCTCCGGGGATTAGACCTACTTACAGCCTTTTATCTGCACCCTAGGGTCAGGTTTGCTTTTTTGAGAGGAGCTGCAGAGAAAAGTTGCTGGGAGAATCTACTGGGGGTAAAGGCAGTAGCACTGGGATGAGGTGAAGAGGATTTGGCAGCATTGTGTGGTGATCACCCCAAATTGCAAGCCCCAGCTCCAAGAAGCCCCTCCTGCAGAAGGAAAAGGGGTGCAGGGAGAAGAAAAAGCGCATTTACAGCACTGGCACTGAGCTCAGCCTGAGGCTGCAGGCTGCCTGCTGCATTATTTATAAACCCCAGCGAAGATCTTATTCCTGACAAAAACTCAACGAATGCCACTGTGCGGGGAGACATTAACCTCCTGATCCCTCCTGCCTCTCCCTCGTTTGCTCTCACCTCTGCTGCGACCCAGCTGCTTACTGCCCCCAAAACACAGCTGCCCCATTAATATTTCTGGAGCTGCTCATCGGGATGCTCGATAAGCATCCCACAGTGATGGATGAGGACCAAGGGATGGAGGGAGGTGCATTTGAGGAAAAGCTGGGTAGCAAAAGGATGGGAGGTGCTGTGCATCGCAAGCTCTCACCCTTTGGTCCTTGCCTTGCTTGTTGCTCAAAACTACCCAAAAGCACTACTGGGGGAAAACAAATTGAGTGGCTGAGTTCTTTGTCCGAAATGGGATGGGTTGATCTCCAAATGAGCATTTTCATCCCCTCTGTTTCTTTGCCCAGACTAGGATGGATTGAACCCCAAAAGCACATCTCCATCCCCCATGCACCCCAAAGGGAGCAATGATATTGGGATGCTGCACACACATGTACATACGGATGAGCACTGCACACATTGCAGAAGGATCACGTGCAGTTTTGGGATGCTCCCTGAAACCAAAGCCATAACAGAGAGCATGCTGCTGGCTCTCAATCCACTGTGCTGCTGCATGTGACCTTGTCACCCTGCCCGAGCTTGAGGAATTAAAATAGTTACCCATGCTGACATTTAAATTATCATCTCCAAGCGGCAGAGCCAACCCAGCCGGCATGGAGATGAATGGCATGAGTCAGCCTGCGCTCACTTACTGTCCAAAGATCTCTCCATCAGTGCTGTGCTCGTATTTCAGAGCATTTCTCTGCAGCTATAAAACCAGTGGCTCGTCCCAAAACAGGAGCAGGTTTATAAATTGCAATGGATTTGGTTCAGCTGAAAAATTTGGAGTGCAATACCTCAAAATTTGCGGTGTTTTTAGCATCTCGCTGTCACCTTCCCCTGGAGCCCATGGCGGCCTTATTGCTGTCACTGGGAGACACTGGGGTAGGGCTGTGGCATCACATTGCTTGTAATGGGCAGCAGCAGTGGGAGCCCCTGCAGGGACTGTGCAGTGTTACCATCGATCAGGTGCTGCTAACATCTGGAACACATCAGCCTCTGCCTGCTACAGAGAGTAAAGCCCATGCACTGTGAGCGCTACATAAAGCAGTGCTCATCCACCATGGGTCCAATGAGGAGCAATGAATATGCACCACGAGTGCTGCGGAGAGAAATATCCATGTACTATGAGTGCTACAAAAAGCAATGTTCATGCACCATGGATGCAATGGGAAGCAATGACCATGCACCATGTGTGCTATGGGGAGCGATGTCTGTGCAGGGCACTACAACACCAATTCCTGTCTCCCTGCTGTTTTCTGTTTTCTTTCTTGCTAATTACCCTGAGCACCAAATTCACGAAAAGGGGGAAAGCCACCTGCACTGGACCCAGGGTCTCGCCAGTGCTGGGTGCTGCATGTCCCCAGGACAAACGCCAGCTCCCAGCCATGACCTGCACTGCTCCATCAAGGCACCATGCGCCCATGCCTCATCCACCACCAAAACCATGCTAAAACCACCAAAACACCCCGTGCAATTGGCCTCTCCTCATCTGAGCCCCTAGCTACGTGGAACCTGCGCAGAGCCAGCACATATCCAAGAGGATTTTCTTCACTCTCTTTGCTGTGTGTCTTTTTTTTTTTTTTAAGCGCTCCGCACTGCTGTAAAAAGTAATTTTCTCCTTCCCCATCACTTGCTGCAGCATGGTAGTGGCCATACTAATCAGGTCTCCAGTGCAACCCCTGAGACGCTGCGACTGGAGGCAGCTAACATCTTGACAGCTCCATGTCTTCCCGCGCTCATTACAAGCTCGTTTGCAAGGATGCCACCATCCTCACCTCCTGAGAGGGCTTTGGGCACTTGAGACAGCAGCCAGGCGTTCCAACCCATGTTTGCACATGTTTTCAGGCAAATCATACCCACTGGGGATGGATTTACTGTGGAGGATGCACGGGGGTGTTTGGATGTTAATTAACACCTCTGCAGACAGCATACATTGCTGGTTTTCCATGGAGAAGCTGCCTGGCACCGTGCTCCTTCCCCTACACATCATGTCCTTTGCTTGTCCCAGGTGCCACCAACCATTTGGTTTGCATATCCCATGGGTTGTACAAGCTCCCTATGGGTTATGCACACACCCCATGGGCTTTGCATGCATTCAATGTGTTATGTACACAAACCATGTGTATGCGTGCACTCCATGGGTTATGCACACACCCCATGGACTACACACACGCCATGATGGGTTGCGCACGTGCCCTGATGAGCTATAACACGATGAGTCGCACATGGACCCCATGGGCTACACATCCTCCCTATGGCTTATGCATACACACAGTGGGTCATGTACACACCCACTGGTCTACGTGCACGTTCCATGCACTATGCAAATGCCCTGATTGGTTATGCATGCTCCTGATAAACCATACACACACAGGACGGGTTGTGCACACACCCCATAGTCTATGCGTGCATCCCATGAACTATGCATGCTCCCTATGGCTTGCACACACACCATGGGTTATGTACAAACCTCATGGGCTACACACATGCCCTGATGGGTTATCATGCTCCTCATGAACCACATATGCACGTGATAGTCTACACACACACCCCATCGGCCTAAACATGCATCCTATGGTCTATGCACGCATCTCATGGTCTACACACACTCTGTATGGGTTATGCATGCACTCCAATGCCCTACACCCAACTGCTGCCTTTGAGTTTGCCACAACAGTCCACTTCTTTTGTCTCCCTCCTATGCACCCCACTTGCACCTCTGCAGAAGCTTTGCACCTTAAAGCCAATGAACTCTTTGCTTCCTTTAAAACAAACAAAGCCCCGCGATTATCTGCACCGCTCCACTCGGCTGCTCCAGCACACAGAGCACAAAAGCACTGTCAGAATGATTTACAAATGTGGGAAGCACACTGGGAAAGGAGAAAAAAAAGGCAAGGAAAGCAAAAAAAAAAAAAAAGCCACAACTGGAAGATAGGAGGATTTGGGGGGATAAAAATAAAAGCTGGGTTATTTTTCCCCCTCCCACTCTCTCCGTGGCATCCCCCAGTGTGGTTTACTCAGCCACTCCGTGTGTTGTCCCCTCAGCAAGGGCTCGAGCACGCCTCCACACAGGGGGATTAGGCAAATCCAGCCCCAGCTTGCAGCAAAGTGGGTTAATCCAATATTACTGAGTGGAAAAGGGAAGCAAAAACCCAGTGAAGATTGCACTGTGCAAAAAAGCCTCTTCCTCCCCAAAATGGAAGGGGGACAAAGCCCCAGAGCAAGTCACTAAAAAGGGGTTTGGGACTGTTTTTGTTTTGTAATTCAATACATTTTTCGTTGATACACCCAACCGCACATATTTATAACAAGACACAATGGGAACACACACACCACACTCATGCAACAGAATATCCATCAGCACCATAAACACTATTCCCCATTTACAAACCTTGCCAGCTGCACAGAAGAACTTTAAGGCACAGCAGCTTATCATTTGGGGAGTAGAAACAACACAGTAGGAACAAGAAAAAACATCTTATAGAAAAGGACAGCCCTTTCACTCGACGCCACCAGTCCCATTAGCTCCTTCTCTGCAAGCAAACCAAAGAGCTGAGTCTTCACCTCCTGCAAAACTTTTTGCTTTTCTCTGCAGAAGTGACTTTGTTTTTTCTCTGCAGTTGTTTTCTGGGGGGAAGGCAGAGTGCAGAGAAGTCCAGGAAAACACCAAACACCCTCAGTTTTGCACCATTTCCCATCCAATATAAAAAAAACATTCGCCATGTCATAGAATTCCACAATCTGAATGAAAACCCTCTTTGCTCAGTGGGGCTGATCCAAACCCCAGCTCCAAAATCCGAAATGGCACCAACCCCAACTCAGAAATCCCATATGGCACCAATCCCAACTCACAAACCCAGATGGTGCCAACTGCAACTTCAAAATCTCTAATGGTGCCAACCCCTGGCACCCACAGCCCCCACGCACTGAAACCAGCCTAAAAAACACACTCCCCCAAAAAACCCAAACAGGAAAACATACAGAAAAAGGCTTAAGATGACTGCCAACCCATTTCCCTTCTCTTCTCCCTGCTTTAAGAGCCTGGCCCCCTCCTCGTTGGCTTTGTGCAAGGACAGCAGTGCAATCGATATTCCCACTGTCGCACCAGATGGCGACGTTCCTCCCCATCATCCATGACCTTACGTCATACGGCTGCCTCCATGTCCCCATCCCCAAGGGCAGGGTCTGGCGGCCAGCTCACCCGGTACCAGACGATCTCCCGCATCTTCCCATCCGTCTTGAAGTTGCATTTCAGCGTCACAGCATCGCCCACCACCACGGGCGGCAGCGGCTCAATGCTGACTGTTAAGTAGGCTGCAAAAGAAAGATAGAGGGGAAAAAAGGGATGTGAGAGCTGGGAAGGATGCAGAAAATGCTTTGTTCAAGTGGCTTTGGGGGATTCAATGGCTCTGCTCAAAGACTAGAGGTTGACTCTATCACTCCATCCTACATATGTGCATATCATCATCATATGCGCTAAACGCACAAAAAAAAAGTACCAGGGAAAACTCTTCTAATATTATTTAACATATACTGACCAGCACTAAAGCACAAGAAAAAATCCTTTTGCTGCTTTTCTCCCTCTCTTTCACTTTGTAAAATCACCCAACCTGCCCACAGGTACCCAAATCCCACCTGGCTCTGGATGCTCAAGCTGACCTGTGTACAAACCCCAACCCTAAATACCAGTCAGGATTTGGGCTCCAGAGTTGAAACTTGCAGCCTTGCTTCTTCTCATTTCCTTTCCTCATCCCTCTTCCCTCCTTTTACTGCAAACCCATTGCAGGAGCACAGAGCTGGGGTCAAGAGGGCAGGCAACTGCATTTCATTTTTAGTTTGCTGTATCTCCTCCAGCTGCAGATTGACAGTCCAGCAGATTTGAGCCCTTACTGTGTTCTATTTGGCACTGTTTCCAAACAGCATACCCCAAAATCCACTGCAAAAATTCATTTTGTTTTGACAGCTGCTTTCATTGGGTGAGAAAGCAATGCAGAATAAATAGGAGTGGGTTTGCAAACAGCCCCGAGTGGTGCAGGAACTGAGATTCCTTTGCAGAGGAGGCAACTGGGGCTAGCAGAGATGGGAGAGGAGGAGGGATGCAGGGGTCACACAAGTTCTCCATGGGCGTATCCCCATTTTTGCCACTTCGCTTTTGACATTTGCAAAAGATCGGGCACAGAAAGCAAGAAGCACCAAAGCAATGCTCTGCGCCTGGCAGAGCTCTGTTTGCCAGTAGACATGGGCAGCCCCTGGGCAAGATCTCAGCTCTCTCCTGTCCCTGGCGTGGATCAAGCAGCCAATTAAATAAAGCTGGCAGCAGCAGCACGAGTGACAGGTGACAGAGTCGAGATTGCATTCTCCCTAGCGCCTGCGAGTTACTAAAATACAGCAGCCCCAGCTTGGCTTGAAGACAGCCCCTGCGGTTGTTTTTCTTAGTGGGTAAACTGAGGCACAGAGGGTCAAAATGCATTCCAGAGTGCTCTGCACTGGCTGCAGTCCCACTCCTGTGCATGGTAATGCAAAGCCAGAGCATCCCCATCCAAATCCCTGTACACACATCTCCAACCCCCATCTCCCATATGGCTCCAAAACTCCAAAACTATTATTTTTTTTTGCTGCCTCCCACAATATGTTGCAAAAGTCCAATAGCTACAGGCTACAGTCACCCAGCTCCTACTTCTATCTTTGCTCAAAATCAAGCCTCAGATCCAAACTTGGCCACTGTTGGGTTGCTTCTTCAAGGTTGGACCAACAGCATCCAAATGTCCAAGCATCAGAGCAGATAATTCAGGCTTGGCAGTGCTAGGAGGATATCTGCCCCTTACAAAAAAAAAACAGAGCATTACTATAGGATGTCTTGCGTTTTACAAAACCAAAGCTCTTATTTGATTGCAACCTCTCAATTTCTTGCATCGGTGCTACAGGGGCCAGAACCCTCCATGCTCAACCAGCAACAGATGCCCATTTCAGGGTGAAATCCCACCAGAAGGAAAACGGTGAAAGAGGGAAAGAGCATGAAGGAAGGAGAAGCAGATGCTTGGTCCCCCAGAGGAGCCAGCCCCCAAAATGCTAGGTACACGCGCAGAGGAGGAAGAGCAGGGAAAATAAAGCCAGGCACTGAAAAGAAAAAAAGGTAGCAGAAATCCAGATGGATTCATAAAAAACCTGCTGGGCTGGTGCGCATCCCTGCAGAAATCTCCTACGCAACATCCCGGCCCCTTCTTGGTGAGAAATCAGTGCTGTGATGTTGCTGCCAGCTTGGATTCGGGCTTGCTCATTCCCTCTCTCTTGCACCTGTTGCTGGCAGGGAACTAAGCTCTTGAGATGGGCTTCTGCCATGCTGGCATATCCCCGTTAGCTGCTAATTGGGTTTCTTAGTGGTGCATTCGTCACAGGTGGTGATGCTTATGAATCTCAGCACTCATCTCCTCTTCTTTCTTTCCA
This sequence comes from Numida meleagris, assembly GCF_002078875.1. NCBI lineage: Eukaryota > Metazoa > Chordata > Aves > Galliformes > Numididae > Numida > Numida meleagris. Next base: position 51,578 of record NC_034428.1, read on the forward strand.
AGTGTGGAGAACTGCCAAGTGTCACCATCCCCCAAATTGCACACCCCCAAACCTACTTTTGACTTCCCAGAAGGATGAGAGTGCAGGAGATGCAGAAAAGAGCCGAGTGCAGGTCTGTAGGATTTTGGGGCTGTGTCAAGAAAATCCCTCTGAGTCACATTTGAGCTTTCAAAGACGTCACAGCCAATGCTTTGTCAGATCAGAGAAATGCTGGAAAAAGGTTTTTTTGCAGTCAAGACTCTGGTCATTTGCTTGCTTTCCATGTTCAGGCCAACCATTAGTTAGAGGGGTTCCACTCTCCATTTCTGCTCCCCAAATGTGATTACGGAGCGGGTGATGCTCTCATCCTGCTGTGCTGTCCCCTAAGTCTTGCAGCAAGATTTCTCCTCAGCTCCCACCCAAACACATTTGCTTTAATTAAAGCAAATTGAGTCTTCTTTATGCAAGTCTCTGATGGGGGAGCCTTGGTACTGGGCGACAGAAGGGTTTTTCAAGGCAGCAGCCCCCTGCTTGGGTTCATAGGGGCTCCCTCAGGCTAAACCCTGGGTAACTTTACAATGCAGAGAATACTCCTGCTTCTTGGGTGCTTTTGAACAAATTTCAAGGTATGGCCTCGCTTTCAAGCCTCTAGTTCATTTTTTTTATCAGACAGAAGAGCAGGGAGAGAAGAGGGGAACACTGAAAAAACAAATGGGCCAAAGGGAGAGTATAGTCTAAACGTCATTTTAAGTCCAAAATTTGCTTCTTCTTTTCCTGAAAAAGGAAGTATTGCGCATTTTCCATACTCACAAGGTTGCCAGGCTTCAACACAGAACCCCACCTGCATCTTTCCGTGTCCTCCCCAGAAGCAGAGGCTCAACTCACCCCCTACGGAAACAGCGCAGAAAGCCCTGGTTTGGTTCCTCTCTGAGATTTTTTTTATTATTTGTATGGGACAAGAAAGCAGTAACGTGAGATACTGCTGAACCTGAAGGTCATCTGAAGCCATTTTACAAAGGGCTGAGTGCCGGATTTGTGTCTGGCCAGCCAGCACCTCCATAGCCTCAAAGCAGCTCCCAGCCCTGTGATCCTCTCCTTCCCCTTCACTCTTTTTAAATAAGACATATTTCATAGCCAAAGATGTGCCTGCCATGCCACCTTCTGATTAGATTCTGACCTATGGAAATGCAGTCCTCTGATTAGACTTCATCCCTAGGGAAAAAGAAAAAAAAAGTATTTTTGATAGTGAGCAGTGGGAATTCTTGCGACATCCACTTGAAAATAAGAAAGGGAGGGGGAAAGGAGAGATAAGTGAAATGTCCTTTTAAATCAGGAGTGACACATTAATAAAAGCAGCACATTGTAACATGCTTGACGCTTTCAATTACAGAACGACTGCAAGGGAGGAGGCACAAACACTGATGCGTGCAGAAGCCGTGGGATGTTAGTGCATTTTGGTGTGTCCCACAGTGCTCCTCACCCTGTCGAGAAGACCCAATTACTTTTAAGCTACATCCAAGGAAAATGTGAGTTTATGGATACTGATTGGTGCTCGCCTTCCCTGTATGCTTACCGGTTCCTCAAATCTCAGCATTCTCCAAGAAGCCAATGCCAACCCAACAATGGGTTCTGTCATTCTGGGACACATCCAAGCCAACAATGAGTTCTGTCTCTTTGAGACATGCCCCCACATTTCACCCTGCTCCTTCTGAGCCTACAGGGATGGTCATTTTGGGGTGGCAGTGCTGTTTCTGGCGCTGTGTTGGGATGGGCAGCCAAGCAGGGACACTCTCCAGGTGCCAACATGGATGATGCAAACACATTCCCCACTTGGAATCATGGTGTAATTAGCAGAGCTCATGCATAATTCACACCAATTCTTTCACCACCTCTTGTCTCTCAGACCTCCAAAAGCCTTCAACGAAAAGCAACCTAACAGGTGCTTTACATCATTTTCCCCCCTTTTCCTTCCCGTTGCTCCCTTCTTTTCCTTTGGCTCTGGTGTCTCCCTGCCTCCATTCAAGGCTTGGCCTTTCCTCCGTCCTCCGGTCTTCTGCCTCCCCTTCTCATCTCTTGCTGACTTCTAATGTACGACCAGCCCAGCTGGCCCCTGCTCTCTTTCTGCCTTTTCATTTTTTTCTCTGCAATTTTGCCCTCCTGGTCTCCTTCTGCTGGCACGCAGCAGCAAGCACAGGGAAATTCTCTAGGTGCACAGCCCTTCTTTGCAAAGGGTTTGAAAGGATTTCAGGATTTTGTTGATGGAGGAGGCACTTTGCCCCTTGCAAAAGAGCCACCTGGGATGCTAAAACCATGAGGGACATGGTTAGTGGGCACGGTAGGGATGGGTTAATGGTTGGACTTTATGAACTTAGCAGTCTTATCCAACCTTAATGATTCCATGATTCTAAAAAATTGCACTCCCCAAAAGAAGGGAGGAAGATGATGGGAGGCACACAGGAGGTCATCGGGGTACAAGGTGAGGCTGAAGGCTCTGTGGCCATGGATGTAAAACTCCAGGACTGAGAAACATTAAGCAAACATGTTCTGACTTGTAGCACTTGGCAACATCTTGTTCATTAAAGATTAAATGCCAGGAGTTGCTCCCATTCTTGTGAGCACAGCGAAATTCTTTTCCCTCTCTCCCCGGCTACATCCCCAGCTCCGGCAATGCCTTATTTATGATCTTCCCAGGCAATTTACAATTATAATGGGCTGCTGCCTCTCCTGCTAACCCAGGAGGGCTGCAAGGGGCAAGAAGCAGCAAAGGACTCCCATCTGTCCCAACACAGAGTGGCCATATTTTGCTGAATCTGGAGCTTTTTCTCCTGGCAAGCTGCTGCACTGATTTTTTTTTCTCCCTCCAAAATGGAGGAAAAAAGTATTTAATACAGGTTTAACATTCACAAGTGAAATTGGATGTGACAGACGGAGGCAGCGTCAGGCATCCAAAGGAGATAGTCCTTTTGCAAAGGAAAAAGGTGGGGGGAAGACCCTTTGTGTTCTTAAAGGCAGGAAGATGCATCAATTTTGCTCGTTTTCCCACTTTTTCCTTACAGAAAACCAAAAGCTGAGTACCAACAGGGCCGAACGTCTCCAGAACCCACCCCAAAATTGGGCTGGATTTTGTAATTTTTTGTCCATTCTTCTTGCTATATTTATTTTTGCTATTCACGCAATAAAGCCATGAGACTCAGCGTCACCGGGCCACCTGGAGCAGAAGGAGAATCTCACTCCCGCTGCGAGGAAGAGCCCTGCTGGCAGAGAGCAAATTGTATTAATGCTGTGTAAATAGGATATTAATGGGCCGACCAAACAATTAAAGAGCCAGTAATTAAAATTCATCTTCCTTCACACCACGGCATATTAAAGTACAAACATTTAATTAGATGCCTCTTACCTCACCCATTTGCATAAGAGGGAGGAAGCACTTTGCAGCTGTATCTCTAATTATGCTGTATGGGGGCTGCTGGACCACACCAGCACCTAAATCCTAAGGCACTGTAGGGAAAAGACATATAGAACACATAGCATAGAGTATTTTTCTCTAATGAAATAGGTTGCAATAGGTACGTCGAAGCCTATACCAAGCTATACCTCCATTCTACGGATGTGTCTCATGTCTTGCTGGCTTTTTGTAATTTTAATCAATAATTTTAATCAATACATTGATGGAGTGTGGCTGGTTTGGCTTTTTGACCCTTTTAAATCAAGATTAATTGAGAAAACCACTAAAAGCAGGGCACTGGCATCATCAGTTATGGAGGAACCCTTCAATAGGACTGCTGGGGACAGGCAGGCCCTAAGGGGTCCACTCCAATTCAGATTTTATGATAAAAATCTTTGCAAACTACAAACCAATGTTCTCTTTTTAAGCCTTACCAGTCAGATTTTATCACAGTGTCACAGTCCAACTGGCATATAAGACAAAACTCCAACACCAGCTTCCAACAATTTCTCAAACCCAACTGAGATGGGACTTCTGAACACTGCCCACAGCTTTTTTTTTTTTTTTTCCCTTTTCTTTCTTTCTTTCTTAAATCCTGGACTTCTTCCCCTCCAAAATATCCCAGCCAACTAAAGTCACCCACCAACTGAAGCCTAATGTTGCATTGAGCTGTGGTACCCAAACATCACTGGAGTGCATCTCCAACACTATGCAGCATGCAAGGGCTTCTCAAAGAATTATACCAACATGCCTTAAGAGAAAACAATTCTTAGACTAGTTTTGTCATCATCATGAATACTACAGCCATTTTTTTATATGTCTTACATTCTTACTAGACCTAAGATATCAGTGCCCATAGCCATGCTCCAGTGCGGTGCGACAGTAGCATAGGCTGCAGAGAAACAAAGACTGAGGCTTAAAATGGATTGTGTCAGTCAAAAAAAAAAAAACCCAAAACACACTGTAAATGCTTTGGGTGGATTTTTATCCACATCAGCACAACCTTGGCATGGGCAAGGACATGTGAGGAAGAGCCTGAACAAAACCCACTTGTCTCTCAAGGGCTTGGATTTCTGCAGACAGCCCCAGACAAAGCCAGAGGTGCTCTTCCCACTGCAAACATGGGGCAGCCCCTCTACTGCAACCTTACTGCCAGCAAAACAGCTTGGAGCAGCCACCAAGCATTGCTAGACCCCTCCATCTTTCCCAGCATGAAGTTACAATTGAGGTCTCGATGCCATCCTATCTACTTCAGCACCCTCCTGGCCTTTGGGCTGTGCCATTTGACAATAGTTCACACAAACACAGTGGGTGATTTAGGTCTTGGTGAATTTAGGTGAACCTTGGGAAGCTGTGGAGCCACCTTCTCCCTTCTCAATACCCATCTTCTGCCTTCTCTACCTCCTTTCAGCATTCTCAGTTTTTTCTCCCCTTTCATAGAATCATAGAATGGCCTGGGTTGAAAAGGACCTCAAGGATCATCGAGTCTCAACCCCCCTGCTAAGTGCAGGGTTGCCAACCACTAGACCAGGCTGCCCAGAGCCATGTCCAGTCTGGCCTTGAATGCCTCCAGGGACAGGGCATCCACAACCTCCCTGGCAATCTGTTCCAGTGCGTCACCACCCTCTGTGTGAAAAACTTCCTTCTAATATCTAACCTAAATCTCCCGTCTCAGCTTAAAACTATTCCCCCTTGTCCTATCGCTATCTACCCTCACAAACAATCGATCCCCCCTCCTGTTTATACGCTCCCTCTCCCATCCTACCAACTCTCTCCACCCATCCATCTACCACCAAGCACCAGTTAATAAAACAAATGCAAAGCCCTGCTTTGCACAAGCCTGTTGTCACCTCCGGTGTGTCTCCAACAAACAAATTTGCAATGGACAGAACCATCCAAGTGGCTACACACCTCATGCATGGGAAACAAAACCTGTTTTAACGCCTTTGTCGCGCCTTTTCCAGCCAAGGCTCGACAGCAGTGCTGTTCCAGCTCACCGGAGCACAATATGAGAATGCTCCTTTCACTTCTGGCACCGAGTTAGTGCTTGTAGTACATCTCCGTCAAGCAAGATGTTTGCGTGAAAGCCTCGGGAAATTGGTCGTTCCCAGGAGTAGGTTATGGTTTTTTCGCTCCAGAGACAGTGGGATGCACAGTCAGCTTGTTCAATGCAAACCAGAGTGTGACAGCAACAAAACAACAGGAAAAAAGAAAATGGATGTTTTGAGGAAGTTTGGTAAAACGGCTGTGGCATTTTTCTGGACCAAGTCCAGGCCCTGCTACAACACCCAGGAAAACCTTGCATGCTTCATTTGGGTGCTTAGTGTATCCCTAGATAAAATCAGGCAATTGGTTGCAGAGAAACTCCAAAACATGATGTTGATGGTGGAAAATCCTGCAGTCACAAAGCCAGCGGCCACCTCCTGCCCACCCCAACCCACAGCATCCTTTGAAAGAGGAAAACCACAGCAAAGACAAATGCACCCATTACAAAATGAGAGATGCTCCAGATAGTGGAAAAGTTCTGATGCTGGGGGTGAAAAATGAGGCTTGGAAAAGAGAAATAGGTGGGGGATAAGTGGGAGCAGCAAGACTTTAGGGTTATTGTACTCATACAAATGGGAAATATCATCCATTTCAACATCCTCAAAGTTGAGGATGAGAACCAGCTGTGATGATACAGCCTGACATTATTCATAAATGAGCAGTTTTTCTGCATGCACACCCGTAGAGAAAGACCAGATAATCAACCAAAACCACTTGGAAATACCCACTGAGCCCCAAAACCCATAAATCATACTCAAAAGGGATCCAACAACACAGAGAAGATGGGTCTTCCCACCCCATGCAAATTACAAGCAGGGTTGTGTTTGCTGCACTGATAAGTCTTCTCGATGTATTTTAGTAGCTGCTACCAGATCCCCCTGCACAGTCTAGGAAGCCATGCTCATAAATTACAGACAGAATATTTACCTCTCACAGCCACGCAGATGTGAAGTATGTTTAGCAGCTTTTACTCCAGCATAGTAAAATTTTATTTATCATTTCCCTCACTGCATGCTCAGTGCACTGCCCTAAAGCCGCCAGCAAACGATGCATGCCTTCATCTCCCAACAATGCTGGGGTGGAAGGGGCATGCTTTACTGCTGCATCTTCATCCTACTGATTTTGCTATTAAAATATAATGTCTTAGTGCAGTGCTGAAGTGGTTTATCACAGCTGGGATGATGCTAGAACCAGTGGCTGTGACTCATGACAGGTCACTGGGTTTGGATTTTTGGAAGGATTGGACGTTGCTTGCTGTTCTCACTCCCTTATCCCAATTTAGGGGGGATTTGGCCACCATGGGTGCTTTGACGAGTTTTCAGAGTCCGAAATGGTATCTTGGGCCAGGAAAGGAGGGAAACAGAGCGCGAGAGCGCCAAAATCAGAGCCTTATCCCTATTTTTGTGCAAATTAGGGTGGCTCCTGCTGAAGCAGGTCTCTGCCCTGCACTGGGGTGAGGATTACCACACAAGGAGCTAATTATTCAAAACCATAGCTCACTTCTTTAATCTAGGCTTGAGCATAATCCCAGCCTGTGTTAATTAGTGGAGCTGGAAGCAGTGTGAAGTGCACATTTGGAGCAAGTCCCACCCGTGCCTCAGTTTCCCCACTTGCAAAGGGGAGAGCCACCATTTTCCAAAAACACTTGAGATCTAGCAAAAAAAAAAACCGAACAAAACATGAGCACCAGCAAGGGATCATTAGAGACGAGCACTATTCCTCAAAAATAAGTAAGTGCAATATTGAATGTTGACATCTGAAACACCACAGTCCTCCCTAAAACCTTCTACTCCTCCAGCTTTAGCTGAGAGAAGTTCAAGCTTGGGGTGGACAGAAGGGGAAAATAAAAATTAATTTTCCTGAGGAGCAAGGATGAGGATTTAGGTCTGGGTGCTGCCTATGGATTTCCCACCACGTTAAGAGTCCCAGCAAGAGGCTGTGTACTGAGCAGGAGACCATGAGCTAGATGATGAATTTGCTTCTTTCTTTATTTGCAGGCAAATCCAATTAGCCCAGACTTGTGATTGGTGACAAATGGGAGCTGTCTGCTCCCTCCCTTCTCCCCAGCTGCCTGTAATCTCCACTTGTGCCATCAGTTCTGTGCACTCTAAATGGGAAGGGATTATTATTATTATTATTCTCTTTTTTCCATGTTCTGAACTTATACGCCAAGGGCACGACCTCGGGCAGAGAATTGAGGGAAATAAAACCTGGTAGCAGGCAGAAGTGCTTCAAAAGCCCAAAAGCGGAGCAAAGCCACCCCAGCAGAGGGACGGAGGGAGGGAAGGAGAGACAGAGGGAGGAATGCAGGGAGAGATGGATGGATGGAAGGGAGGGAGGTACAGAGAGGGAGGGATGGAGAGAGGGAAAGAAGAATGGAGGAAGGCATGGAGAGAGGGATGGAGGGAACAAAGGATGGAGAAAGGAACCAATGGATGGAGGGGCAGAGTAAGGGAAGAGGAAGCAGAGGGAGGGATTGAAGGAGAGAGGAATGGAGGGAGGGAAGGAGGGATGTGAGTATGGAGGAGCAGAGAAAGGGAGGAAGGAGTGGAGGGTTGGACAGAAGGACAGAAAGAGGGATGGTAGATGGCTGGGTAGGATGGATAACTGCACATCCTAGATTATTACATACAGAACCCCAGCGAATCCCTTCACCCCCCTGCCCAGCCCCACACAACCAAGCCCTGCCCCTACTACCTTCCTGCTCAAGGGCTGACCTCGATATCCCAGACCCAGCACCAGTACAAGGAACAGCAATGCTCCAACCCTTTGCCTTGAGCTGGGCTGCTTTATCTCTTCGATTCTGACAGCCCCAGCATTGCATTCACCCCTTGGCATCCTCCCATTCACCCATCCTCTACCCACCTCTTTTCTCCTCCATCTCTGATGCCTGCCATAAAAAGTCAGATTGCTAATTTGAAGCCACTCTCTTCTCCCCAGTTTACACTCCATGATTAATAATCCCTTTGCTCTCCTAGTAATGCTGTGCCGCTAATAAGATTAAAACATATCACCCTCTTACAGCACCGATTCATAACGCTGATTTACCGTTATGTTACTGCTGCTGCGGAGAGGATGCACACGGCTGTTACCTTAATCCCTATCCATCTCCGCTCCGTTGAGAAATAACTGCTAATTAATACCTTTCTGTCTCCTGACTGCTTCCAGATATGCCTATCATTATTTGGCCAGCTTTTTGCCGTCAATCTGCAAGACTGATGGGGCACCCTGTTTCCTTCAGCTCTGCTAAGCAGCTGTGTGCATTTTGGGTTTTTTTTCCCCCAAATTTGTGACATCCCATTGGTCCTCCTCCCAGCATGAGTTTGATTGCATTGAGATGGAGCAGAGCTGGGTTTTCCGAGCACTTTTTCCATGGGGCATCCCAAGGGCTCGTAAGGACGTACTGGCCCCCATCCATAGGGGAGATGTCCCACAACTCCCCACCATCTTCATTTTTCTCTGCTTTTCCACATCCATCCCTATTTCTGCATCACGACACCACATCCCCAAGCCAGACTAGAAATGGGTTATCCCCCCCCAAAAAAAACAACTTCCTTATTTCTGCATTACAACTCCATGTCCCCAAGCCAGTTTGGAAATGGGGCATCCCAAAAAAACCTCAATTGCCCCATTTTCCCCACATTTCCTCTGCTAGGAGAGCACAAACCAGTGACGTTAGAAACCACAGCAACAGCAGCAAGATCTTGGGATGGGAGGGGGAAAAAAAACACAACAGGGCCTCTGATCTGATGAATGTGGCAGGGGAGGCCAACGCTCTGCTTTTAATAAAACATAACGAAGCGTAGGATCATAAAATATTTCCTGTAATTCAGTGCTCCCACGAGGGTGGGTAATAGAGGCTCGGTAATGCGGTAGGATTTCCTTGCAGCTTGCCAGCAGGGAGAGGACAGCAGGATTTGTGAAACAGCCCACTTACAAGCTGTAAATGCTCTCCTTCCCATCCCAGCCCTATTTTGGGGCATAGAGAGCTCGTGCTGTTCATGCTCCAGTCAGCCCTACCTAGCCCTCTATGCTATATCCCCTACATATCCCATACAACCAGAGCATCTCCATCCTGCCACACCTTTTGGGGCACCAACCAGCCAGCTTTTGGGCAGGAAAAGGTGAAATATGGCCCCACATAGTTCTATATGCTATATCCCATATAGATCCTATACAGCCAGAGCATCCCCATTCTCCTGCACCTTTTGGGGCTCCAGCCAGCCAGCATTTGAGGGGGGAATAAGTGATCAAGAGGGGACGCTCAGCTCTTGCCTGGCCTCTTCTTGCCCCCTGCTTCTCCAGTCCTCATGCTTATGGGTGTGCTGCACATATCCATATACAAATACACATATCCACACCTCCCAGGTGATATGGCATAAGTGATTAACAACCTCATGTTAAAAATCTCTCTGCATCTGCTTTGTCCTACACCGAGCACTAAATATAACCATTCAATATACTCTATCCCTTCCAAGAGAGATAACATTGTTTAAATAAGCCTTTTAAATTTTAAAGAGTTGGGTTGTTTTCTTTTCTCGCAGTAGGAAGCTTTTAGCGGATCAGAGGGTAGGAGAAGGGGGGGGGGGGGGCTGTGCGAACAAATTATAGAATGCAGCCCCACTGCAATGGGAAATCGCAGGGCATGGGCATCCCTCCTGTCCCAGTGATCAAGTCCTGCCACTGCAAAATCATCTCCCACCCCAAAGTCACACAGACATGTTTTCCTGCTGCAAGAAAAATCAACAAGACACATTTCTGCGAGCAGAAGGCTTAAATTTGGCAACCAGGCTTCCTTCAGTACCATTGTGTTCCCACGCTGCTGCTATAATTACACCAGAGTAAATCTCTCTCCACCAGAAGGAAACCCAACCATCTCCAGCCAGACTGCATATATCAAATCTTTCCTAAGATTTCCTTAAAAAGACAGAAAAAAAAGCCAACCCCAGCAATAATAGCACAATGAGATGCAAATATAGCTTTAAAGAGCCACCTCCACTGGCACTCATGGAAATATTTCATCTCTACGTGCATGTAAGTTGTAACTAGAACAGTCGCATCTGCTCTATCAGATCCAGGCTGTTGGTCATCTAGCGTGGAGCAAAACATCCTCCCCAGCACACCCCCAAACTGGAGCAATCCCAATGCTTTTGGTGACACCTGCTACACTGGAGCCTTCCCCTCCCCCCCCCTGCTTTTTTAGGGCATCTTGCCCTCCCTGCAGAGAGCCAGCAGCTCCCAGAGCCATTGCCCTTTCCATCATTTTCCTCTTTTCAAGTATTGCCAGCACCAAGATCCAACCACCTTTTGGGGATCAGCCCTTGTACCACGGAAAATAACACTGCCACCAGCAAATCCCATGTTATCCATGCAGTCCATCCCCCCTAAAACACTTCCATTCACAGCAGCACACCTAGGAGCCAACAGGAGTGCCATCACCACATCTCCAATCACCCCACTTCCCTCCCACCACTTTGGTCCCACACCCCCAAGCATTGCTTTAGTCCTACAGGAAAAAGCAAGCCCCCATCAAGGGGCATTCCCAGATCACTCCTGCCCATCCCTGCCATTGAAGTTACTCCAATCATTTTGCAAGGAAATATATCAGTGTAAATGCAAAGTGGGCGCATCCCAGCAGAGGAAGCTTCAGCTCCTATTTCCCCAGTCTGGGCAGACAGGATGCAGCCGCAGGATTTATCTGCAAGCACAGGGAGGTGGAGTGGGGCTGGAATAACAGCTGCTAATCCCTTCACCCTCCTTTCTGAAGTGTATTGTTGAAGGCATTATATAAAAGGAAATTATACAGAGGTTTGGGCAGAGGAGTGAAATCCCTGCTCCGGCCCTCCGGAATGCTGTCTTTCAACTAAGAAGGGTTTTGCAGATGGAGATTTGCTCCCGGCAGCAGAACAGACAAAATGTGTGGTCCAGAGGCTGGGAAGGGCCTCTTGCTCCCAGCATCCCTCCAGTGGGAAATGTATCATTATCCCAGAGTTCCCCAAACCTCCTTGGAGCCAGGGGCAGCCAAAAGTCCCTTGGCTTTGCTGTGGGTCCAGCCAAGAACTGCAAAGCCTCCTTCCTCACTCTTAACCTCCCTCGCAAGGGTGTAGGGATGGATGGGGATGGACAAATGTGGGGAACGATGGTTGTGAGGAGGGATGGAGAGATGTGGGGAGGGGTGGATGTGAGCATGGATTGGATGATAGGAATGATTGGACACGGGGATGTACTGATGCACCTCCCCTATGAAGACAGGCTGAGGGGTCTGGGTTTGTTCAGCCTGGAGAAGAGAAGGCTGTAAGGAGACCTCTTTGTAGCCTACCACCACTTAAAAGAGGATTATAAACAGGAGGGGAATCAACTTTTTACAAGGGTAGGCAGTGACAGGACAAGGGGGAATGCTTTTAAGCTCAAGGGGGAAAGGTTTAGATTGGATGCCAGGGGGAAGTTCTTTACAGAGAGAGCAGTAAGGTGCTGGAACAGGCTACCCAGAGAGGCTGTGGATGCTCTGCCCCTGGAGGTGTTCAAGGCCAGGTTGGATGGGGCCCTTGGCAACCTGATCTAGCACCAGATCTGGAGGTTGGTGGCCCTGCCTGTGGCAGAGGGGTTGGAACTTGATGATCCTTGAGGTCCCTTCCAATCCAAGCCACTCTATGATTCCATGGATGAATGGACATGGGGATGGATGGACAGCCATGGGGTTGTCAGGACCCTATGAACAAGAGTTATTAATTTACCCATTTCTGTTGCTTTTCTCTGGCATTTGGTGTTGCTTGGTACCCAATCCTCTGTTTATTATAGGCTTCATGCCACAGAAAATATAGAGCTGGCAGTGATGGTGACTGCACAGTGGGATGTGGGTCATGGTCCTGCACTTCGCTAAGAGTCTGCCTGCCCTTGGCACTTGGACCATGAATCCATCCCAAAGTCGGTAGGGGCCCAGAGCTGAAAACAAGCCCGTGATTGACTGCTATTTTAGGAAGGAGATGGGAAAAGTGGGAACGAGATAATGCCAGAAAGACAATGTGAGCACCAGCCATTAGTTACAAACAAGCCCATCAGTACACCAAGTGCCTCAGCAGCAAGCAAACAAAAGGGCAAAGAGAGCAGCTTGGCACAGAGCAAACACAGTGCATCAGCTGCATCCTCCCTGCTCAGCTCTATGCAGGCTGATTTGCAGGCCGGGAAGTTTTACCCAAAAAAACAGCGTTTGGGGACTCCTTCAATGGGCTTATCCTCTTCCCCAGTGCCTGACTTGGAGTCAATGAAATCAAGCAAATAGGGCAGGGAACCAAAGCAGGGAGTAAAACAGAAGTGGGTGCCAAGTGATGCCCATCCTCCCTCTGCATATCAGATGCTCCATAAAAACCCAGTGCATCAATGCAGGACCTGAATTGCACCTACATGCTGCTGAAGCCTGGATGCAACTTGAAGGAAGATCTCTGCAAGGGCTTCAAGGTATGAGAGGTAGACCATGGTACATGCAGGAGTGCTACAATAGATACAGCATACAGCGCATTGCATATAACGTGCACTTCGCAAATAGTGCACTGCATGTAGTATTTGCATGTTGCATACAGAACAGAGTATGCTGGGCGTTGAGGGACATGGTTAGTGGAGATGGTTGGACTAGATTACCTTAGTGGTCTTTTCCAACCTTAATGATCCTATGATTATATATATAGTGTTTAGCATGTTGCATATAGGATCATCCAGCATCTTACAGATAGAATTTAGCACCCTGCATACAGTGAGGGCTGCTTAGCTCACGGGTCTTAAAAGCAAAACCAGGACATGCAACACACATCCCCCCTGACTCTGTGACCTTTGTGAGTCTAGAGAAGCCAAAATTTGGTAAAAACAAGAGGAAATGAGCTAGACCTAAAGCTAAGCCCCGCAGCACCACCAACACTAAGAACTTGCTCATTGCAGCAAGGAATTGGGAGTTCGGGGATTTGCCCCAAAACTGAGCTCTGGCACTTGGAGGAACACAGAAATATGATTTAAAATACAGGGGTTTTGCAGGAAAATGAAGCATGGAATATCTCTGTCCCCTAAAGCCGTCTATTAACTTGGGAAGGTGCAGGGTGAGGGGAGGAGGCTTGCTTTATGAGAACACTCCAGATTGAAGCTGGCAGCTCTAAAGGGCTGCAAAACACAGCTGGTGGAGAGAGAGAAGAGAATAGCAAAATTGGCCTAATTGGGAGAGGGGAAGGGCAATTAGCGGGTCAAGGAGGATTGTCGGAAAGGCTTCATGGATTTACTCGGGCGGTGTGAGGCTTTGCAGGAAGCAGAAATTCATGGAAATGGGGAGGAAAGGATAAAAAGGAGGTGACCCTGAGCTGAATACGAGAAGGGAAAGTAGGAGCAGGAAGGCTGATGGAACGCGTTCTGCTTTTCCAGGTCAGCGCTGTGTGCTCGTAGGTGAATTAGAGCAGGTTGTGCTGCACGTGGTGCAAGGATGCTCCTCCTCTCCCTGCACCGTGCAAACTCCCAGACACCTGAGCACTGAATTTTCCCTTTGTCCACTCCAAACCTGCTCAGATGACGGCTTTATCAATATCTCACCAAGATCAGACTTGGACAAATTTAACTCTCCTTTCATGTTTGCAAAACACAGCTCTAATTTTCCCTGCCAGTTAAAACAAACCCTATGAGCGTGTGATGGGAACGTATTTCAGACAACGAGTGGAGTGCCAGCAAAAGGGTTGGGGCTGCCAAGGAGTCGTCACCCTGCCTGCAGATGAGACTTTGTGCCTTTCCAAAAACCACCACCTTGAAGCTATGGGGCCATTGCCAGCCGCCGTCTGACTGCTCACCTCCTGCACATGCCCTCATTTTTCCATTTTGATGCTCTCCCAAACCACTTAGCCATGCCCAGGCTGCTTTTCCTGGCCAAGGGGAGAGATTGAGCTTGTTTTAATGAGAAAAGCTGTACTGGGAAGGATGCAGCTGACCTAACACACATCCAGAAAACAGGGAGCATCATTTGGGGGAATAAAAGGGCTTTTCATTAAGAGATGATGGATGGAAATCCCCAAAATGCATTCACAGAGGCTCCCATGGATGCTTTGCTCAAGCGGGAGCGCTGCTGATAGGATGCTCAGCTGCATACTCAAAGACGGGGCAGCAATAGGGGAAATCACAGGGAGAACACAGAGCACACACCATACATTACAGAGAGTACATATAAAGAAAAAAAACAAAATTCACCACTTCAGAGAGGCATTGCGGGGGAAAAAGCAATGGGACTTTGCATCCCCTTCCTAGGGATGGATCCTGCTGCATCCCTGGCAAGAACAAGGCTGAAGACCCCCAGGCGCAGCATCCTCAACCAAGAATGTTTTCAGCCAAGGAAAAACCATCTTCCCAAATCTGAGCCTCAGGAGCAGCCATACACCACCAGAGCATTGGGCTGTTTTTTGTTTTTTTGGTTTTTTTTTGCAATGATATATATATTTCTTTTTTGCTTGGAAAGTGCTGTGTTTTGGGACAGCACTGAGGAAATGCTTCAAGCAGCTCAACCTCAGGATACAGAAACACAAAGAAGTTCCAGGGAGGTTTTAATAGCCAAAGACCAAGCTCGTGGCAGCACTAATCCAGATCCATGAGCCATAATCGGACCCTATCATATCACTTCTCATCCCACAGCCCCACTCTGACCCACAGAAAAAACACTTCGACCTCTTTTTCCCCCCTAAACACATGCCACAAACACAGTTTTACCCACTCCCACTCTCATCAATCATCAGCAGAAAAGCATGTTAAAAAAGGAACTCAGCTCCATGCAGACAGATCTGTGCTATCTCCAAAGGATAATATCGGGTACTTTGCCTCAAACTGGGAAAGAATTGGCCCCTTTGTGCCAATCCCACAGAGGAAGGCCGTCGCTCCCCCTCCCTGTGCCCTGCAGCAGCTGACGGCTGCGTTCCATCTTCTGCAGGAAAAAGCATGTTAGAAATAGCAAAATCCCAACAGTCGCACAATCAGCGCCACTCACCTCCCACCACTTGGAGCTGTGCAGAGCAGACAGGGCTTTGATGCACTCTACAGGGAATGGGCTTTGGGGTACCCCTGCAGACCCTATTAGCAGGAGCCCTATTAATGAGGGCAGTGTTAGCACTCCATAAATGGGTTCAAAAATCAGTATCCTGTTAGGGGAGCCCTATTAAAAACTGGGGGTTCTATTTGCAAGTACCCTGTTAACAGATCTAAAAACAGTGTCCTATTAATCCCTATCATATTAGCGGGTCCAAATTTGGTACCCTATTAAAGGGGCCAAACCCACTGCCCTATCAGTGGGTTCATTTATTACCAGGTCCAGGCCAAGTACCCTATTAATAGTGAACTAATACCAGGTCCAAAACTGGTACCCTGTTAACAGATGCCCCATTACCAGGTCCAGACGGGTTGCCTTGTTACTGAGTTTCCCTATTATCAAGTCCAAACCAGGCGCTCTGCTTGCAATCGCCTTACTAACAGATTCAAACCTAGCATTCAGTTAACAAGTGCCCTATTAATGGGTTCAAGTCCAGCATCCTATTAGCAGACATCCTATTAACAGGTCCAGATCTGATATACCGTCACCAAATCCAAACTAGTTGCCCTATTAGTGGCTTCTCCTATTACCAGCTCCAGAACCACTACCCTATTACTGGGTGCCCTATTCCCAGATCCAAAACCACTACCCTATTACCAGGTCCAAAACAAAAGGCCTATTAACTGGTGCTCTAATTTCAGGTCCAAAACTGATGCCCTATGACCAGGTTTCCTATCACCAGGTCTAAAAACACTGCCCTATCACAGGGTGCCCTATTACTGGCTCCAAAACCATTGCTCTATTATGGGGTCCCCAGTTCTTGAGCACCCTATTATTGAGCACAAAACCGCTGCCCTATAACTAGGTGCCCTATTCCCAGATCCAAAACCACCACGCTATTACCGGGTCCCAGACCACTTCCCCATTACAGGGTGCCTTTCCCAAGCTGCAAGGGTGGGAACAACAGAGCCCAGAGCCACCACATATTCGCAGCAGAGCACTTCCCCCGTTATTTGAGGTCAGGGCACAGAGCTGATCCCATTGTGGGGGGAAGATGGAACTCACCCAGTGCCAGGTCCAGGAGATCCCAAAGCAGCAGCAAACAGAGGGGCAAGGGGCTCATGGTCCGCATAGTGTCCGCGGCGGGGGCAGCCCCATGGGGCTCACCGGTGCCCCGAGTCAGCTTTTCTAACATAGGGGGATCCGGAGGACATCGCGGCGAGGCCGAGCTGGGCTCGGTGCCCTCCCTCGCCGGTCCCGCCGCGCTGAGCAGACCGCTGGCAGCTCCGGCACTGCGATGTCACCGCCCGACCCCCCCGGCACCCGGCTGAGCCCGCCCCGGTCCGGCCCCAGGGAGGGGCTGCAGGGAGGTGGGTGGGGATGGATGGGACGTGGGGTGCGGGGCGGAGCTGTGATTTGTAGGAGTGTGTGGGATTGCATGGTGTATAAGGGGAGGCTGTGGTTTGTATGGGATTGCAGGAGGAAGAATGATGTATAGCGTGTAGGAGGGCCGTGCTTTGCATAGTGGGGGGGTTTGGGGGGGAAGGTGTGCGTGATATATGAGTGGTGAGTTGTATACGGGGGTGCAAGTGGATGTGCGGAATTGCAGGAGGACGAGTAATGTATGGGAGGTGCATGATATATGGGGTAGATAGGGGGCATTATATAGGGGTGCGTGATAAATGGGGGGTTCAAGGGACTGAGCTTTGTAAGGAGGTGGTGTATGGGGGTGCGTGTGGTATATGGGGGTTGTGCTTTATAAGGGGATGCTATAGGGAGCGCAACGTATGGAGGCATATGATCTATGGAAGGTGGAGGAAGTGATGTTCTTTGTATGGGGGAGCAGGAGGGGAAGAATAGGGGAGTGGATGGTAAATGAGGTGCAAGGGGTCACCTGTACATTAGTTCCTGCATATTTTTTTGCAAAATAGTCTTTTGCAATTGCATTTAATTTTCCCAGCCCCACGCCAGTGAAAAGGTGTCAGTAACACCAGACACACAGCCCTCAACCCCAGCTTCACTCTGCCATTCCCCAAAATTGCAAGATCTCCCCTCATTTTGAGCCAATCTCGTGCAAACAGCCCCCAGCATTGTCCCCGGGGTTCACAGCTTCCAAACCAACACAACCAGCAGCACCAGACTGGGGCTGAGACCAGAAGTCTTGCTTCTTCACCAACCAATCCCTGATCAAAGAAATCAGGCTCCGCATAGGTCACCGCAAAATCAATTCAAATCAAAAACCAATTAATTGCTGAAATTCCTTTGCAAGGGGCTGGATTTCAATCTGCTCTCCCAATGCCTGAAGAGCAGGAATAGCACTGCTGGCTTTTCCATGGCCAACAAGGGGCACACAGTGATTTTTCCCATCCCTTGGATGATGTAACCCATAGGAGGAAACACTTAAAGGAGCAAGAAGATGAGGCTCAAAGATTAGCAGGGTCAATCGGATCAAAGCAGTGTAGAGAAGAGGGATGTTTAGCAGGCAGATATCACAGAATCATATCACAGAGTCATTAAGGTTGGAAAAGACCTCTAAGATCATCCAGTCCTACCACCCAACTACCACCAATATTGCTTACTAACCAATGTCCCTAAGTAATACATCTACCTTTTCCTTAAACACCTCCAGGGACACTGACTCCACCACTTCCCTGGGTAATCCCTCCTTGCAAAGCCTTCCAAACTTCAATTTCATCCAATTTTTCCCATTCTGCAACCGCCTTTTGCATGCACAGCTCCCCCCGATGAGCTGGGAGGGGCATCTCTAAATGCTCAGAGAAGGAGTCGTTGTCTTTCCCCAGCAAAATGCCTTTGACAGCCTCCAGATTTAGCAGTGGAACACAAGAGGAGTGTGCAGGCTGTCAGCCGAATCCCGGGACATTGGAAGAGACAGTAAGTGATGTAAATTGTTGGATGAAAATATTGCCATTTGTATTGGGTGTCTGGCTTCATTGGGTTTTGCCTGGGTTTTAATTTCCTGCGAATTCAGCGGCTGGTTAAGGTACTCTGCTGACAGCCCCGGAGGCTGGAAAGGCACAAAATGAGCTGATTTGGCTGTTTTTGTCTTTTCTTTTCTGAAATAAGGGTTTTCCCACAGCTTTATCCCATTGCAACAGAAAATCCCTATTTGAGATGGAGCCAACATCCTTCCCATCCTTGATAGATGGAGCCAATGCAAAAACAAGGTCCAAAGCACTGTCCTTGACACCTTTGGGAACAGCAGAAATTCAGGGCAGAAATCTGTCGGCAGATATCCCTCTGCACCCAGCAACCCCAATTTGATGCAAAAAAAAAAACCTGAAGTTTCTCAGCTCCTCTCTCCTGACCTTTCCAGAAGAAGTCTGTGTACTAATTAGCAGAGTAATAACATGGCGAGGCTGCAATTCCTCATTAGCGCACACAAGATTCCCAGCTACATGACTGATATGCATCTACAAGAAAATTAACTTCAGCACGAGGGCTTCATAACCAAGATTAATGAGGAAACTGGCAAAGAGCAGCACATGGCTGTAGCTGTCTGCACAGCCCGTCCCCCCGACCCTTTGTCAGGAGTCAGGTGATCCCAAAATGGACTTGTTTTGGCAAGTAATACCCTCCCCCAAAAAAGTCCTCATTGAGTCTGTACAATATCTGAATTTTCCCAGTTGGTTGAAAAACTCAGTGAAGTGCGTTGAGGATCTCAGCAGGTTCCTGCACCATCCCTCATGACGGAAAATGCCCATTTGCAGGTGAAATAAAGGACTCCTGGTGAGGTTGGATGGGGACTCTGTGCACCTGATCAAGCTGTAGGCATCCCTGCTCCTTGCAAATCCCTACTCCATCCCCATGGATTTCCAGGTTGGGTATTAGAAAAAAATTATTCTCCAAAAGAGTCGCAAGGCATTGGCACAGGTTGCCTGGGGAGGTGGTGGGGTCACCATCACTGGAGGTGTTCACTGTGGAGATGCGGCACTGATGGACATAGTGGGCATGGTGGGATGGGTTGGGGTTGGGCTTGGGGATCTTAGAGATCTTTTCCAACTTTAATGAATCTATCATTCTATCATTTTCCTTAAACTTGGATGTAGTGAGGAAAAAATCCTGGTGAAATCCTACCCTGAGAGAAGGAATTGGGATTTCGTATATTCCAGGTTGGATCATTGGGAAGAGACACTCCCAGTGGGAAGAGATGAACTGGAGAGGATTTAGACATTGGGATGCTGCAGATGTGGTTGCAGCATTGGCAGCAATTTCTCAGACTTTACCCATCTTCAAATAATCCAATTTTCTCCACAGAAAGGAAGATCTATCTCAATTTATGGACCCGGAACTTGTTCTCAGTAGAAATATCTCAGTAGGAGAATCCACCCATTCTTCCCAGCCCTGACTGCTGCTTTGCTCATGACCTTTGCTGGCATTTCTCCATCAAAAATAGAAACCCAGGCAGCCAAAAAGCAAAGAAACATCTCCATGGGATAACCCAACACACTGCGTTTAACCCCAAACATTTTACTTTTCTGCAATAGCAAAAGGTCTCGCTATTTTCATTCCTTTTTAACAATAAAAAGCCACTGTAAAATGAAACAGCAGTGTTCTCAAAATACAGCTCATCCAGCCTTAAGTTTTCCTTAGAGCCATCATTTTTCCTTCGTTCAAACCCACCTTGGGCTCAGTGCAGCCCTGCAAGCAGCTATTTCTGTTTCCAAGGAGCCTTGCCCTCCCACTGCATTTATTTTTAGTTTTTTTATTGAGCACCAGATGCCCTCGACTGATCCTGCTCTGGCCAGGTAGCACCAAGTCCCGGGAGGGAATTAAAGTGATTTCCTCGATGCCTTTCTCTTCCCTTGACAGTGAGCACAAAAGGGCTGCATTGTGTTAGCAAGGGGCTTTTCACAGCATGCACATTTTAATTATTACATATAATTAATACACTGTAATTAACACACTCCGTCATTGACGCAAAAGGGCATGAGCAAAGCACTGAGCACCCAAACCCACAGCTGCACTTGCACACATTGGAGACACTGCAAAGTGCTCTTAGCCCTGAATCTTTAATCACAGAATGGCTTGGGTTGGAAGGGACCTCAACAATCATCAAGCTCCAAACCCCAATATATATCCAAGGGGATATATATTTCATAACCCCAAATATTCAGGTATTATTCCCAAAATATTACAGTACTACAGACCTCAAAATATTCAGGCATGATTCAAGCCAGTTCCAGCACCATGGATAATTCCCAAACAAGTTGGTTTTGGGGCTGCAATTATTCATATAAATCTGTACCAGTGACTAATGCTGTTAAGAAGTCCTTATTTCCTCACCCTGGTATAATCACGAAAGCAGGTATTTGCTTCCATTAAATTATCACTCTTGGTAATGCTCTGATACACATCTCTCTCCCCAGTGTGCTTTTTTTCCCCGTATTCATTTTGCACACATTTCATGCAAAAAAAAAATATATTAAAAAATAAAAATAAAGAAAGCAATTGGGATGTGTTCAGGGAGAGCTTTGCATCTGGGATGCATGGCTCAGTGAGGCTGATTCTGCTCCAATGAAAGGACAGAAAACTCACTGCGGCCACCTGTTTGGAGGAGCCCCTCCCAGCTGACACCAGAGCAAACCCGTTTGGGATGCTGGTTGCTGCTACACTGCAATTTCTTATGTATAAGCCCAAAAATGGATCCTGTCATTCATCATACACTCATAGGAGAAGGAGAAATGTCCATTTGATAAGATGAAATCCAGCATGTATGTCCCCATCTGTTCAGCCCCATCTCTTCCACTGAGCCCGTGAATCAGTGTTAAGGCCGGGGATTTGCCGTTTTCCACCAAAACAAAGATCTGGGGGAGTGCAAAAAAAACACTCCTGATTTCCCAAACACTGCAGTATTTCATGACTATAAGTCACCTGGGGAGGTTTTCTGGGCTTGAATGTCCCACTTTTTAGAAAAATGGTGAGTATTTTAAAAGGATTAGCTTGGCCTCTCTCTCCCTCCCCACAAATGGGAGGTTTCAGTTTTTCAGCTGGAAAGAATATTCTGTTTCAGAAATCCCCTCTGTTCTAAAAAAAAAAAATGAAACAAAAGAAAACATAACAAAATTGAAACATTTCAGCCACCTTGGAAATGAAATATCACCAGCTGTTCGGATTTTTCCCCCAAACCCAGGGTGTGCCAGGAACTCATAACATTTTCTTTCCATTTACCATCAGGTCTAGAACTTAGCACTGCAAGGGCAATGCTTTCTGGTACGTGACCATGGCTCCAGGAACATCTATCCCATAGTGCTGACCTGAGGCTCACATGAAAGCCAAGCTCCAGCTAGGAAGGGGACAACAAATTACTTTAACATAAACGGAACTATTTTGCTTTTCCAACGCGACAGGCACCCCAATGCGATGTCCATCGCAAGCACACCTTGCCCAGTTTCTAATGCTAAAAGCCCCCTGGGCAACCTCAAAATCCTAAAAGCACCCAAAAGGAAGAAGCAGTTTGCACACTGTGGAAGGAGCTTGGCTTCAGCTGGTGAAACATCTCCCATCATTTACTAAATGAATCCCCCCTGGAGCTATATAAATACACAAGTGCACATGCACAGATATATATACATAGAAGGCGTTCCAGAGAACATCTTTGCAGCTGCATAAATAGGCTGATGACAGCCATGGGGTTGATATAAATAAGATTAAAAGTTGCAGGGATCCTTTTCCCTGGCTTGTCTCCCTCCTCCATCCTGACACTCAGGATGACGTGTAGTTTAAATTAAAGGTCTTTTTCCAAGTCTTTGGCTCACAAAATGAATTGTCATCATCTATGCTAGATGCAGGTCAAAATGCTGCATTTTTCCCTTTTCCTCCAATACTTTCCATTCAAAATAAAACCCCACTAGTATCAGATTATGGCCTCTCATACGTTCCTCAGCCTTAAAAATGACTTTAAGGAAAAGAATAAGTTCAGGATCTTTTTCTGATCTTGGCAACGCTAGCAGCCATGCTAAATGCTTGATTCAACTTTTCACTCTGAGTTTTCATTTTGTGTAGAAAACAAGAAAAAACAATACGGGATGGGGGAAGCAGGGCTGGAGGTGAGAATGAGTCAATAGGCAGCAGATATCAGCTCACCCCCATACCATGCCATGGGACAATGCCCAAAACCCCGTTGACTTTTTGGGCATCTGAACTCCACCATGGCCATCAGACCCCACCAATGGGTGGCCATCCCATTGACTTTTCCCTCTTCCACCATATGCAGATTTGGGGTAATTCCTCTCCCAGCTCACACCCTGCAAGCTAAGTTGCCCTTGCACCAAGCAAAACCAGAACAGCACCCTCAACTCAACAAGGAGTTACAAAACCAACAATATCAGAACTGCAGAGGTTTGCAAAAAGAGACAGTTTCTTTGCATCCCCAAAGAATGCCTCCAACAGAAAGAGAGTAGGACTTGCAACAGAGCATCCTTTAGGAGTACAAATCATCTTGGATTTGCAATGGATCATCCCTTGGAAGTAAATAGCGTGGGGTTTGGGAGCAATATCCACTGCAAGGAGTGAGGAAAGGGTGGAAATATGATCCAAACCTGGCAAGCTGAGCCTGACATTGTCTTTAGAGACTGGAACAAATTTGAAGCGTCGACAAAAACCACATTAAGCATTCAAGGAGACAAATGCCAGGCCCAGGAATAAAGATCTGCTGCTCCCATTTTATTTCCATAAGGTAATAATAACCCACGCCTTCGCTTTATGAAGTCAAATTTGTTATGGCTGATGAGCTCTAAGACAAATTGTGAAGCTGAGGGAGAAAAAAATAGAGACTATAAATAAATTTGTAATTTTAACATGCGTTATCATGTAATTGAGAGGGTAAAGGAGGGAGTCAGCACTCAGTCATGGCAACCTGCACATCTTGCAGGGGTTTGGGGGGCAATTTGTGCACCAATAGAGACTGTCCCCATTGAAGGTGCTCCTACTCACTCCCAGAGTAGTGGCAAACCACTGGGATTTGTGCTGCTGAAACACATTTTGGGAGCATCGCGCCCGTTCTTGCTGAGCATTGAGCCTTTGCAAAAAGACATTGGGAGAGTGCTGCTGCCTCTCTCCCCATGCCATTAGTCATGCTGTCTGGCTTTCTATTACTTTTTTTTTTCCCCTCAATATTTTATAGACCCTTTTTCCCTTCAGGTAGCGACAATGCCGGGGTCAGCAGAACCTGGCCCTGCTGCTGTTGGCGGGCAGCACAGAGATCTCTGTTATTTATTTACCAGTGCTCATTGCTGCTGCTCACTTGTGCTGCACAAAGTGAAAAGGCTGTCAGGTCTTTTTTACATCCTGCTCTGCTGTGCCCACGTTTTGTGGGTTAGCTTGAATTTTGGGTTCTGATTTAGGGTGTACTTATAAGTTGCGCACTTCACCCATGTATGCTTTATGCACAATCTGCAGCTTATCCAGCATAGGTTGCATGCTGTTAACAGGTGTATTTGCAAATGCATCCCCACCAAAAGGTGAAAAGGGGTTTGCATTGCCCGGAGCTCATCTGGTGATTCCCAGGTGGCACTGAGACATACAGCTTTTGGGGAACACTGCGGCACTTCTCATCACAGGAGCAAACAGCCAATGTGGTCTGTTCAAACAGAGATGCTGCCCACTCATGGCCCCATGTTTACCCTGCTGCAAAGCAATAAAGCAATCTCACCAAGCCTCATTCTATCATCTTGTTTCACATCTTGGCCATGCCACCTCAATTCCCTCCTCATCCTATTTTACAAAATTTGCTTCCATCTGCATCGCTCCACAACCTCAAGGAATTTCCCCTGGCCTTCACAAGGGGAAAAAAAAAAAGCATTTTTTTTAAACTATTCTTTTGCTTTTTGCTACAATTTGTATACATTTCTGCTCCAAGTCACCATCACTGCACCTCCTCTTCACTCCTTCCCATTACCCACTTTGCTTCCATGCAACCTCACCTCTCAGGCCATAAATCCGCGGCACACAGAGAGCAGGTTTGAAGCAACAATAAATTTTTACGTGTTGTCAGGGGAGCTCTTACAATGTCTGTATCACCTTGGGCACATAATACGTTTCATAGAGCAGGGAGCGTGCATCTCAGAGGAGAGCATTTGTTTTCTGCTCTGGATGCTGACTTCAAGCCCTGTCCACCACCCAGCAAGAAATTACAACTAACAACAACACATGCTGATGCAAACAGGCAAAATTCAATCTCAGGTAAAGTTTGCAACCACATTTTCTATTTATTTCCAGATGTCTGAGGCTCCTTCCCAAAGGTGCAAATGGGAATTGCTTGTTTGTGTGGTCTCCTTTATCCCCAGCAGCAACTTATTTGCTTTCTGCTCAGCGCGCCTTGGAAGGAAGGTGAATTATGCAAGCTCTCCCAGCAGCCGGGTTAGCCAGTTCTGCTAGCAGAAAAGCAAAAAACTCTTGTTTTTAGCCCAGATTGAGGACGTGTAGGTCAACTGTTTGACATCCAGGTCAGCAAGGCAAGCCCACAAATGGGGTTTGTAGCATCTCGGTTCTGATTATCAAAGATAGGGCAGCTATGAAATGGAACATTCTGTTAGAAACTGAGGTTGCTGTTGGGGGGGGGGGGGGGGGCTGTCATTGGCTTCTTACACGACCTCTGCATGTCACAGACTCATGGAAATGGTATTTATGTCGTATCAGCCGGGTGGGTTGGTGGATGAACTTGGGAATCTTAGAGGTCTTTTCCAACTTTAATGATTCCATGAACTCTTAAGCACGAGCCTCAGAGTGGTGTCTTTGAGACAATCAACCCAAATTTCAGGTTTGAGGCAAGCATCAATGGCAGAGGATGAGTTTTCTTAGGGGAAATGGCTTAAAGCAAGCTGCCCACCAACCCTGGTAAACACCTTACGAGACAGCTTTTTCTTGCAAAAATGAAGCATTTGAGTCAAACCCCAGAGGACTACAAATTTTGTCACCACTACACCAAAATATAGAAATTGAAGACAAATTGAAGAAAGAAAAAAGACTTGCATCTCTGTACCTTAAAGGAAAGAAAAAGCCAAATCCTGGCTGCTCAAGCACTGCCTGTGTTGCCTTCAGCCTAGTTTTTAAAGTGCATTTCCCAACCTTTCCCTACCAGCACTGTGACCAAGACACAGCACTACTGTTTATGTATCTCGTGAAAAGATATTTATTAAATATGCAGATTGCTCCCCACTTCTCCTCAGGCAGGTGTGGTGGAGAACGGGCTGCAGTTAAGTGCTACCTCCATTCACCACTGAGTACCTGGCAAAGAGCACAATAAATTCCAGCTGAAGTTTGGATGCAAACAGGATAACAAAATGCTTTTGCAGCCTTAGGGAGGGTGCGGGGATGCTTTTCTCATTTCAAAGCAGCCCCCCGTTGCAATTGATGCTGCACTGTAGCAAGCACTGTCCTGGAATTAAGGGAGCTATAAGAGGGAATCGGGAACTGCAGCAGGGCAGCACGCTGTCTCATTGTAGACCAGATGTGCAAAATGTTCATTTTATCAATTCATATTTTCCCCAGTAGGTTTTTGTACTGTTTCTCAGTCACTGACTGCTCTCATCTTCCAGGACTGCCAGCATCTGATTTCTCATCTTTTTGTATTTCACAGGCTCATCATGCCCTTCCTACCAGGCTCTCGACTTGGATAAATAAGTCCAATCTTTGCAATTGCCCCTTAGAGACCAGTTTTTCCAAGGCAGACAAGACTTTATAAATGTTTCCCCCAAGGAACAAATCACCTTTCCCCCCTGGGTTACTTCAAGTGTATAAAACACCAAGCCAACAGATACAGGCAGGAAAGACAGTGTGACATCTTATCTCACAAACAGACTGCTTTCCCCCTATTTTCACCAAAAACTGACAAAATCAAGGAAAACGGAATTCCACAATTATGTCTAGATGGAGGGCAGGAATAGGCATGCAGCTCAGAATTGAAGCCAGACCCCTTAGTATTCAGGATTCCAACCTGAATGCCTCCATCCAACCTGGAAGTTCTCAAGGCCAGGCCGGATGGCATTTGGGCAGCCTAATCTGGTGGGGGCGTCCAGCTCTTGGCAGGAGGTTGGAATTGGATGTGCTTTTAGGTCCCTTCCAACCCAACCATTCCATGATGCTTTGATTCCACATTTATTCCTATGCAATGTGGAAAGCAGCTCCTCCATGTGGCATTCTTGCTCCCTCACTCCCCAGCAGTAGATTGTAGGTTGCAAGAAAGCATTTGCACCAACACCATTCAGAAGGGACTTTCCAGCATGCAGCACAAACTTTGTAAACTTGATCCAAGTGTATTTTGCCTTTTTCTTAAAGCACCAAGCACTGACCTTGCCAGCTACCTGCTTGTGAAAAGTCTGCCAGATGGCCCAGTGCTCCCCATTCCAGCACCAAAATGGCCACTTTCATGCCAGATCATTCCTACAGGAGCAAATCCCTCCAAAAGACACCATTCTAGCATGAGCACAGAGGCAGAAACACATTGCTCAGGCACAGAAATTCATCCACGCATCAGAGCCACAACACGTGGTTTGCAGCAATTTGGGAGAATCCACACATGATAAAGGTTTTGTGGCCAAGCATTGCATCGAGGAACCTAAAATCGACATTGAAAAAGAGCCAAATCATACAAGAGAGAAACAATGAGACAGGAGGTGTTTGGCAAATTGGATGCACAACTCAGGTTCGCTTCCAGCAGCCAAATTATGCAAAGAAACCCATATAGAGCTGACCTTAAACAATGCAGGAGAGCAGCCAAGTCCCACCAAGCCCAGCTTGTACCCCAACATGTACACATCCTTGCTTCCAGCAGGGGAACAAGCAGCATATGTATATATATTTGCAGTGCCACGGGAAAAAGTTGTTTTTCATTAGAAGAATTGCAAATGAAAAACAATAAACCGCAAGTGTTGCGCTGCTTCACATTTGCGCTCTGCTGCTGATCCCAATGAAACACAATGTGAGAGAGGAGCACTACGTTTGAGAAAAACCAAAGTGAGCCTCTGAAACCCACCACAAAGCAGCTGGGAGGCAAAAGGGAGAGATTCAGCCTGTGGGGAGAGGAAGCCAAGAATGGTCCTGAGAGAGTTGCTTCACGTGACTCCTTGCCCTGAGCACTAAGCGATATCCAGTAGGGATTTCTGTTTCTGAATGGGTTTTCAAGTCTTTCAGAGGAGACCTTGCCCTCTTCAAACTGTTTTACATCTGTCTCTGGGCTGCCAGACATCCCAATTCCAGGCACAGTCATGTTCTGGGCAGGGCTTTCGGATGTTTGATTTGAAGACACAGCCTTGGTCCATAATGCAGTTTTACAAGGAGGAAAAACACTTTGAGAAATCCGCAGAAAATGCATTCTTGGAGCTCTCTCTCTCTCTCTTTCCCTACTGCTTGTGCTCTAATCAACTTCTGATCTCTGGAGATTTGTGTAGACATCTGCTTGCTGGTGTAGTCAAGGGTCAGCTTTCAAGGATGCTGTAATACAATGGTGAGCAAAGGAGATATCAGCAACATCCCGCTTGGATTGTTCCAGCTCTTTTACACCAGCAATGGGATCAGTTAAAAACAAAGCTTTTCTCAAGGAAATGTGGATTCACAACTAAAGAAGTAAGGAGAAAAATCATTAAGGTTGGAAAAGATCTCTAAGATCATCTAGTCCAACCATCCACCAGTATTGTCCACTAAACTAAACTATGTCCCTAAGTTGGAAGAGGATGGAAGATGGAGCAAAAACCCATGGAGAAGCAGCTGAATTTTAATTCTATGTATTTTATAAGAAGAGGAAAAAGAAAACCTGGAGCATTTACACTCTGACAAAGTGACTCGCTGTAACACTGCCAGCAAAAGGCAGTTGGAAAAAGGCCACAAAAAGAGCTGCCCCTTTGCATTTCTGCTCTGTGGATGAGTTACAGTGCAGTTCCCAAGGATGCTGAGCTTATCGCTCCTGATAAGACTCTTTTTATAGGTCTGGCAGCAACATGCGAGAAAGCAGTAATTAAATTTTCACAACAGAAGAAGGCTCGCGCTTTTTGCCTGCATTTGGAGAAGTCAGCACAAAACATTGGGGTGGGCCAGCAGTGGAGGTGGATCTCGATTGTATCCTAGGCAAGGCAGAAATCCTAGGAAAAAAATGTAATATTTTCTGGCTCAAAAAGCAATTACAAGCCTTGAAGCAACTTCCTCACCTCCTATGAATTTAATCACCTCCCTCCCTCCTCCCCCCCCTACTAAACACACACACAGATAACCCAAAAAGCTGGTGTGCAGAAGCACTGCCATCTCACCCCTGCATCCCTTGAACAGAGACAGATTGGTGCACGGCCAGAAAAAGGTTTTGAGATGTGGGTGACTAAAAACAGCCTTGAAAATAGGTCAGGAATGACTGGAAATCTTAAGGAGATAAACTCAAGACCACTGAGTACATAGGCCAGCAACTAGACATAGTGACCTAGACGCTCCAAGAAACCAATTCGCCAAAATCATGTCCATGTCACATGTTGACAGAGGTGATATTTCATGGGTGACCTCCACTGTCATGGTTGGTCCTGGTCTAACCACACCATAGCCAGGGGAAACCTCTCAAAGTGGGGAGGTGAAAAAGTCACCAAACACAGGGATGTCAACACGAGAGATGCAGCGCCTCCTCCTAGGGTGAAGCTTAACCCTGACAAATGTCCTTTAGCTCTGAAGAGATGACAAGCAGGGGAGGAAAAGGAATAGTAAGCTATTTTCATGTGGGAGATGCAATGTGATATTCTATTTAGACAGGTGCTTAATCAGTCAGAGGAAAGGACCCGACTTTTGTCTGTTTTATGAGGTGTTTTACTCCATTCTGCTGAGTGCTCAGCTGTCTGGAGGCTCTAGACTTCCAGTCGTTAGAGGCAGTTATCTCTATGCAATTTAATTAAAAGTCTAGTGTTTAATGACACAATGTGCCACTAATTATTTTTCCACTGGTTGTCAGGAGGCTTTCTTTTTTGTAGTTGCAAAGCAAAATTTAATTATGGAAAGTACAGTACATGGGTAGTATCTTGAGAGCGCTTGGAAACAGAGCGTTGGATGGGAGAGTAGTGGATCCAGCTCCTCTCAATGAGGAGCATCAAATTTTGGCTGGAGCCCATCACCACTATGCAGGGTCAAGAAATGGTGAGCTGAGGAAAGCCTCTGGCATTCTCCAGTCCTACTTGGCCAAAAAGAGTAATGAGCATGCCAGCATTTCCTCAGCATGGCCATGCCATTAGAATGTCAGCAGGTAGGCACATTATAGAATCATCAAGGTTTGAAAAGACCACTAAGACCATTCAGTCCAACTATCAACCTATTCTCACCATGCCCACCAACCATGTCACTCAGTGCCACATCTCCACGTTTACTGAATGCCTGCAAGGACAGTGACTCCACCGTCACATCCTAAATTTCCATCTCATCTTGGGTGCCTGGTCTATGGAGCTGCCATAACATGGCAGCAAGCAGGAATTCTGGAGAGAGACAGAGTCCATGGGTTGCGAATAGGTTGGGTCACCCCACTTCATAGCACTAGAACTGGAGACGAATCGGGTTTGTTCACTCAGGATGAGGCTCCTAGGATCAACATAGTAAAATAATGACTTTTCTCCTTAAAAACATCACCCCATGCAGCAAGTCCTTATTTCAAGACTTGCTTTATTTTTTTTTTTTTTTTGGGGGGGGGGGGGGGGAAGAATTTTTTTTTTTTTTTGGGGGGGGGGGGGGGAAGAATCTGTTTGCATCTCAATTCATTTCTTCGTTCAAGCTGAATTATCCCCCCCTTTGCAGCCTTCGTTGTAGGCTACCAAACACATTCCTCACAATTTTCAGAGCTCTGCAGTTTTGCCTCATCAGCAGAACAGGGATTTGGGAATCCTGCTTTTTGTCCCTGCCACAAGCCTTTGTCTGCTGGGAGATTTTGCCTCTCTAAGCCTCAGTTTCCCCGTAAAGTCAAGATAATGACGCACATTTATTTTGCAAATTGCTTTGATCTCTACTGTTGAAGGGTGTTCTGCAAGACTTAATTACATATGTCACCACAACCCTTTGCTGCACACTTTAAAGTATCTTAAGCTGCCTAGCAATGCAGAGAAGATCTGTGCAGAGAGAATTAAATGTGCAATACACTCATCTGAGAGCAGAGTTTTACCGTTTTGAAGAGGTCTGGGCAAGTTTTGCAGCTGATAAGTAGCTTTGAGAAACTCCCTGTCATTTCTGCATATGTTATTATGGTTTTCTCTTAAATACTAAAACATGTCAGCTCAGCACTATGCCATCCTTGCCTGCTTACAGGAGTTAGCATCAGGTCCAGGAGCAAGTAGTTCTTTTAGGAAGATGCAGACAGGTTATCTTTTGTTGCAAAGTGCCCAACTTTTGAAAACTACACACCCTCTGTAAAGTGTTATTTTCTTGAGATCTTTGAAACACCTCCATGCTCAGATCACACATGCAGCGCACAGTGACACCCCGTAATTAGAGCTGGTCAAAACATAGGATTTCAGTTCCAATAGCAATTCTAGTGTCCTGAAATGTACAGGTTCGTTCCAGCTGATGGTGGAGGTATCATTGCAGAATTGCCCATGGACATGGTGCAATTTCAGCTTTGGAGCAGTATCTCCAGCGATGTCTCTGTTATGATAGAAAACACCTTTTGTGGCATATGATGCGATAGCGGCTGAGATGTGGAAAGTGCTAAAATAGCACAAAACACTCACCAACCACCCAAAACCTAGGCGGTTTTGGGGGAAGAGCCTGCAACAAGCTGGGTGAAACATTCCCCAGCAGCACAGCCCTGATGAGATGAATATTGCAAAAGACATCCAAGATCATTTGCATCCTTCTGCCCACAACTTTCCTCCTCATTACCATCTGCCACCCTTGAAGGGCTCTACTCTTCGGGGAGAAGTTTGTTTCTGAGGCTGACAACAGCAAGAGAAACCGCAACAAGAGCAGCTCAATGTCCAGGAGAAATTTGGAGATCAACGATGGAGTCAAAACCAATGTGCATCAATCAGTGCTCGTCCAAGGGTTCTTTGGCTTTGTGTGGAAAACAAAGAGGAAAAAGGCCCCCTCCAAAAAAAGAAAAAACCACAAAGAAAAAGAGATAGTGGTGAAATGAGAAAGAGAAGAGGAGAACAATTCCCAGGGAAAAGCATCCCATGCCCAGTTGCCAGGTTAGCAAGGGGCAACGAAGAATTGACTGGGCAATTATTCTAGGACTAGGAGCTTGGCTTGAGAAACCCATTGCCACTCTTTGTGTATCTTTAATGAACCTTTAAAAAAAAAAAAAACAAGAGGAAGGGAAGTGAAAAGCTCTCATTAAGGCTTTTGGCAGATCTGATTAGTGGTTTTAGAGCCCCAAACAACCATTTAATTGGTAAATTCTCTGGCAGCCAAGGAAAAGAGAGGGCTGGGCACAAAAGCGGACTGTTTGCTATGTTGTTGTAGAGCTGCTCCCCTCCTCAATGCATTGCCAAAAGGGCTTGCCAGCAAAAATAAAGCATTTAGCAGAAACTTCCTCTCTTCTGCCTTCAATCCTGCTCTCCAGAGCCCAGCATAGCAGTGTTAAGATCTAAATAGTTTGGGACAAGAAGAAAACGCCTTCTTGGCTGGTGCTAGCATGGCTCTTGGGTTTGGTCATAGATGAGTAAAGCACAGAAGGGTTGGAGGATGCTCCAGCATGGGGAACTCCACAGCTCTCAACACCAGTTTTACACCTAAGTGGAAATCCTTGGGATCCCTTCTAACTTTTGGTTGGCCATCATCTCTTACTGAAGACCCTGCAACCATGGCATGCACCCACAACCTCAGCATGTCTCTAGAAATTGCATGTTCTTTGCATTTCTCTAACTCACGCAACTGTTCTAGTCCACACTGAGGAGAGATTTCTGCTATTGCAAAGAGAGTTGTTGAGAGCTATTGCAGCGAGGTGGCCACAGAAATACAGCACAGGCTCAAGTGAGAAGAGACCCATGGAGTTGAGCTGAAGATTGGCTACATCTACTCAATGCAATATTTAATTAGCTCGGTAGTTGATTTCACTGCCTGAGAGAGGAAATAACTTTGGGGGATTGAGGAAGGGAAGAAGCCAAAGAGCTGCTTTGTACTCCTAGAATCATAGAATTAGCTAGGTTGGAAAAGACCTACAAGATCATCCAGTCCAACCATCCACCTACCTACCACGAATAACCCCACTAAACCACATCTCTCAACACAACATCTAAAAGTTTCTTGAACACTTCCAGGGACAGCGACTCAACCACCTCCCTGGGCAGCCCGTTCCAGCGCCTGACCACTCGTTCAGAGAAGCAGTATTTCCTAACATCCAGCCTAAATCTCCCCTCGTGCAACTTGAGGCCATTACCCCTCGTCCTGTCACTAGACACAAGAGAGAAGAGGCTGACCCTCAGCTCACTGCAATCTCCTTTCAAGTAGTTATAGAGAGTGAAAAGGTCATCTCCGAGCCTCCTCTTCTCCAGTCTGAACAATCCCAGCTCCCTCAGCTGCTCCTCATAAGGCCTGTGCTGCAGACCCCTCACCAGCTTCGTTGCCCTCCTCTGAACACACTCGAGGGCCTCAATACCTTTCTTACAGTGAGGGGCCCAAAACTGGACACAGTACTGGAGGTGCGGCCTCACCAGTGCTGAGTACAGAGGTACAATTACTTCCCTACTCCTACTGGCAACACTATTTCTGATACAAGCCAGAATGCCGTTGGCCTTATTGGCCACCTGGGCACCATGCTGGCTCACGCTCAGCCAAGCATCGACCAATACCCCCAGGTCCGTTTCTTCCACACAAACTTCCAGCCACTCTGCCCCAAGCCTGTACTGTTGCCTGTGGTTGTTGTGGCCAAAGTGCATGACCCAGCACTTGGTCTTGTTGAACTTCATTCCATTGGCCTCAGCCCAGAGATCCATCCTGTCCAGATCTCTCTGTAGGGCCTTGCTACCCCCAGGCAGATCGACACTTCCTGCCAGCTTGGTGTCACCTGCAAACTAAATGGACTTGTGTGCATCAAGCCTCAACTAAATCAAGCTTCTAGGCCTTGATGGTAATTCAGACAGAAGCCATTCCTCTTGCAATGAAGAGCATGCATCTCTGTTTTAGATGCTGCTTGCACTACTCATGGGGAAGCATCACCAGGCACTAGCATGGTAACTCTTGTCTGCTTTCTCTCTTCACTACAACTCAGCAACATTAAAAAACAAAGACTCAGAAGCTCACTGCTGGATGAGCAACATATAGCATTTCCACTGCTCCTCCGCTCGCTCTGGAAATATTCTGGTGCAAGGGACTCAGGGAACACATCCCCTCCCTCCTGCTCTCTCCATGCCTGCTGCATGGCACCAGCAGCCCTGCACCCAAGATTACATTGGCCTCATGCCTTCCTTTTTATCCTTGGCCTTGAACGTCCTTTGAGCTCCTCTTGAAAAGAGATTGATTAATATGAAATTACTGAAACTCCTTTTAGCCAGCGTCTGTTCTGACATCAAGAAGGAAAGGGGAGAATTACAGTGCCCAAGTGAAACATTTGCCAAATTAGTTCCTCTGCTAGATATTGTCTTGGATTTTGAGTATTTTTTTCAAATCCATCATGCAGTAATTGTCTGATTAGTTCGGCGATGACACCACGGCTTGGTTTACAAGGAGAAAAAATATTTTAGGAAAAAGTTTTTCACAACACATCCCCACACAAAGGGGAAGAAAAATCTACATGGGCGTCTCTGAAAGCTGAGAAATGGATCCTGAAGTGCATGAGAACAAAGACTTGGAGGGAGTTTGGGAGCTGGGTGTTAAGGACAGACAGACAGAGCCCATTGGCTGCTTCCCACAGCCTTGGCAAATCAAATTAGGGCAGCTGCCTCTCCTCTGCCTCTCCACAAGCTTGCTGCTAATGCATTAATGCTCCATTTAGGCTCAGAGCCCATCAATTCCTTACCCCCCAGTAATGATTTCAGCCTCATCAAGGGTAGGTTGATGGGATTTTTCCAAGTTTGGAAAGCTCTGTCTCTGCAATGAGAGCACTGGGGCTCAGCACTCCACACCTGCACCCCCACCCCATGGCAGAACAGTGCCAACAGCAGGGGCTCAACACCCAAAAGGTTGTAATGTGCATGGGGCTGCTCCTCAAAACACAGAGCTTGTAAGAGGCCAAGTCAGCCGGTGCCTTTCCCTTGCAATGCTTGCTCTCAATTTGGCTCAGGCTAATTAAAGGAGGAAGGAGATGCTATCTTTTACAGTCTCAAATTCATGCAAGTGCAAGACCTGCCATTGGACAAGTGCAAAGGAGATGCTCTACAGAAATAAAACTTAAAGAGCACCAGATATCCTTTTTCCACGTCGGCACCATTAACCTTATGCCTCTTTCCCCAATGCCACTGGGTCAAGAGCATCGTAGACCATCCCACGAAGGGAAAAAAACCCCTAAAAGAGTCACATGTTCCCAGCACTCAGGAGCTTCCCACTCCCACATTATACTGTGGGTGAAGCTGCTCCCACACTGCTTTGGCACAAGTGGCATTACATAACCCCCCAATATTAGGATGCTCAGCCTGTGTGGGATGCCTATAAATAAGGAATTGAGTTGGGGAAGCAACTCCCTTGCAAGCCACTGACATGCAAACCCACCCCTCCACCGACAGCTGGATTTGGGGAGAAAAGAGAAATTTGGTCCTCAGGAAGTGAATGGCTGATGGGATGAGGGCACAGGGGATGCTCCAGACCCCAGTTTTGCATAAACCAGCATTGAGATGAAGCAAGTCTGCAGGGATGCATTTGAATATTGCTCAGCAGCTTTACACTTCATCTGGGACAGCAGAACTGCACACATCATGCTCTCCATCCCTGAGCTCTCTCCCTAGATTTATTTTGGATTCATTCACTCAGAGAACTTAACAGCTGAACAAAGCAAACCGACCTCTTCTTCCCCCTCAACCCTTCCTGTCTCTACCTAAGCTGCATTAATATCCCAGCGAGATTCATTCCTGCTCCTTCCTCTCCTGTCACTGATGATCTCAATTCTTCAACTGACTGCCTGAGGATTTTCTCCGTCCTCTCCTTCCACTGCTTCTAAGCAGCAGAAATCCTTCAGCCTCTCAGTATTACGTCTTGCAGCAAATTCCCAGAACCCAGAGGTCAACATAGAAGAGATGCCAAGGGAAACATGACTTATTCAAGTTGGGCCAAGACCAATGGATCCAGTGGGTTCCAAAGACAAAAGTTTTGCCCACTTCCTCAAAACCTCACAGGTGTCTACATAACCATCCCTCCTGCTGCAACCTTCCCAATTTCTCTCCCATAGCTGCTTTTGCATCTTATTTCAGGTGCCACTAGGTATGCAAAAGGACTTTGAGTGTGCAGAACGTGTTTTATTTTTGGCACTCCGACACAAATGCAACTCCAGGATTCATATCCAGGAGCTGGATGCAATCATCTCAGCAAACCCTCTCAGTGGAAACTCAACCTCATCTTTACTAGCAGAAAACAGAGGGAAAAAGCCCTTGAAGTGATGGAGAGAAATGAGTTGGGGGTGTAAGCACCCCTCTTTTAAAAGTTAGGTTTAACACGTCGCAAAATGCAGCTCATTTCTGCTTCCTACCACCCAGTTTTGTCCCAAGACGGGACTGCAAAGATTGGCAGGATACTGAAAAATGAATCTGCCCCAAGCCAGGGAGGAAATGCATATATGTATTCTAACCTCAAGAAACTCTGAATACTGAAAGCCTAAAAGAAAAAAAATACAGATCAGTTCAATCTCTGAATTTCACTCCATTTTAACCTTTTAATGCTTTCCTTTCCCCATTGTTTTAACATGGATAAAGCTCTAAATCCTAATTCCTAATTTGAAAATGGCAAAGCGAAACCTCTTGGTGTTCCCAACCTCATCCTCTGCCACATTCCCACTTCATCACTCTTAACACCAAGATGTGACTGCAAACCTCAGATTTCTGTACAGATTTGTTAGTGCTGAGGAAGTGTGGCTAGGAATACAATGTTGTCTCACTTGCCCTGCATTCACTTTCAGCCTTCATTCCTTTGCACCTCCTCTTCCTCATCGCCTCTGGGTGAAATGGAAGCCATTAGGGCTGTAAATCACCTCCTTCCTGCCACACCAAGAAGTCCATTGCAAAAAGAGAAGACAGATGGAAATCTTATTTAAACATTTTGTAAGTCATTCTGATGTGTTTAAGTCTTTCTTCATTTGCTGCGAGTCCTGCTCCTGTGAGCCAAGAGCCTGAAAGGAAGATGGATAGCTGAAATAAAGCTCCTAATTGGCACCTTTTTCCCTGTCTTTGGCCAATTTCAGGACTTAATAATGATGAATAAGGAGGCAACGATGTCTGAGCACGTGCAGGGAAGCTGGCTTGACTGAGGAGGAGGCAGCAGGAATGGGCATATCCACTGCTATCCCTTCCCTGTTCCAATTTCCCATGAAAACAGGAGTTCCCATTTGCACCTGCTGCTTTATCTGCTGTTTCGCTCCCAGTCACTGCCACCCGGACAAACAATACTCAACAGTAATAACCTTTTTTCCCCCTCAGGGATGAACCTCAGCTACCATCACTTTGCCAGCTTTATGCATCAATTCTGAGTGGATTTCCTAAAAATAAGCTATTCTGCAATCCCGAGGTAGCTGACTGCTGCATGGGAACATCCCATTCCTGCACTCACTTGCACATCAGTGAATATTCAGGTTATTTTGGCCATTCCTAAAAGCAGCAGGAGCTGTTTCACCCAATAAACTCAATTCTCTACACCCCCAGACTCCTCTTAATTAATAAAGTTGATTTCCCATGAGTGAGCGGAGCTATTGGATGCATTCTTGGGTCCAGAACCACGCTTGTGGCACAGAGTGACATGGTTAAGCAGACAATGGTGGTGATGGGATGACGGTTGAACTAGATGATCTTAGTGATCTTATTTAACCTTTATGATTCATGATCCCCAAAACCCTTTCCTTTCCACCTGATGTGCCCCAGTGGCTTCTATCTAGTTAATGAAGATCATGACTGTGCTTGGCAGCTTCCACCTCTCCCAACCCAGCATTCCCATTTAATTCCAATTTGTGTTTTTGGTGGTTTTTTTTTTTTGTTTGTTTGTTTAATTAATCAATACCTCTCACCCTGGCCAACGTGAGAATCAAATGGCAAAAGAACCAGTGCTTTTGGACAAAGCAAGATAACGTTTTCCCTCCCTGCCCCTAATCCTGCTCATTTCAACATGCTCCATGTAAAACATCGTAAATTCGCTAAATTTTAGTCAGTCAAAAATACACAAGTTTATCTCATGCATAAGAAATATAAGAAAGAGCCTGGAACTGAAAGATGAAACAGCATTTCTGCTTTGGACCTGTTTTTCCAAATGGGATCCTGGTGAAGCCAGGAGAAATTTCACAGTATATTTGGGTCTTTATAAGTCAACTAAAGCATCTCCAGGAAGCTTGGAAGGACCTTTCCAGATGCACCAAACCTTTGGGACCTTTGTGCAGTGCTGGGCCCAAGGATGGGTACCAGCTCTGCCTTTTGGTCCACAGCCTCACCCACGCCACCTGCAAGCAATCCTGGTGCTGTCTCCCACCAATAAACACCACTTTGGGGAGAGATATGTTTCTCCTGCCAGAAGATGTCTATTTCCCAGTCTGGCAGGTGTGAATGAGATCTTGATTGCAACTTTCTCTGGAAACAGACACTACAGCAGCATTCCTCATGGTGCAGAGTTTCCTAGGTGGGAATACTGGCAGAATAGCCCAGCCCCATGGCCATCCTGGTGCTGATGTCATCCAGCAGCTGGGAACAACCCCACACTCCTCATAGTTCTCGTAGAATCATTAAGATTGGAAAAGATCTCCTCTAAGATCATCAAGCCCAACCATCAACCCATCCCCACCATGCTCAAACTCATTCAGGTCAATCCATGCTCCAGTGAGCATAACAGCCCAAGATGCTTTCAGGGCAGAGAATAGCTTGAATTCAGCTGAATCTCACTTTGCCTCTCCTTCCCCATCCAAATCCCACTTTCTCACTACTGTTACCAGCTTCAAGCACATCCAGTGGGATGCTCAGTGCAAGGAGGAGAGCTGGAGAAAGCCATGATTTATAATGTATTTTTCTAATACATGATTGCAGACTGATACCTTCTCATTTGACTGTCTATGCTAACTCACAATTTGGATACAGAAAACACTCATGCATCAGCATCAACGGGAAATGCATATTGATCTTTTGGAAGAGGAGTAAAACCCAACCTAACATGGGCTCTGCATTTAGCAGTGCTGATGAAATGCCTCATGTTTTGCAGGAAGGTCAGCATCCCTCCCCTCTTCCACTGTCCCTGCTCTAAAACGCATCAGTTTGGTGCGACAAGGAAAACCAACAAGGGAAAACTGAGGACAAAGCAGCTCTTCACCTCCACAGGTGAAATCAATGTGCAAATTCGTTGTGTTTTCTGTATTCCCCATAGCAGCAAAACCCAGCCTCTCAAAAGATGGCTTTCCAAAGAGTGAGAAATAAACTGCAAAGGGGGAAACTATGTGAACAAAAAACCACTGTACACTCCTTTTCTCTTAATGAATGCAGACATCTATGTAAAGCAACCACTTGATAGCAATTAGGCAGAAGATATATCATCTGATGGGATATCAACCCACATGATAATAGAATCGCATCAGTGGCCCCTGTCACACCTCTCCCATTCCCACAGCTAAAGCACTGACATCTCCAAAAAGCACGCTTTTAATTTTTTTGTTTTAATCCTCAACCCTGGAGTCCTGTGTTCCCCATTCATCCCTCTTAACCGGAATCAATTTGCACAGCAGAGGTTGTCCCATCTGGCCAAAGCCAAACACCTGCCCTCAGGCCCCTAAAGCAATAAGAGATTTGAAAGCAGGAACAAGTAAATAGATCCCAAAATAAGATATAAAAACTCTGCTGATGCACATGAGATGGTCCTCATCCTTCTGGGAGACCCTCTTGTGAAAGGCTCCTCTCAGCACAGTATCTTTGAGAATGCTCAAGCAGCTCATTTCACTTCATCCCATATTCATCCCCCTCCATGTTCGCAATTCAGCCAATCGATGAAGTCTCCCTTTCACAGTCTGCCAAAAATCATGAACTCAGTGGGTCCTGGAGGTTTGCAATGCACAATTGGTGCTTGTGCCAGCTGTTGAGATGGCTGGCCCCAAATTTCAGCCCATTCATAGAAAGGCTTAGGTTGGAAGGGATCTTAAAGATCATCAAGCTCCAACCCCTCACCATGAGGAGGGTTGTCAACTACTAGATCATTTTGAGTGTTTTTCTTGAAAAATGGCCTTTTGGAAGGTGCTTTGGAATAAAGTCCCTAATGGGTGCTCAATGTCCATGGAAGACAGGACCATCTGTCCCTGTGTCACAGCATTGCAGGCTCAGCAATGGGTAGAGTCCATGCACATTTTGTAAAAATATATATAATCTCATTATAATTTTAAGTTAATTAAAGCAGAAGAGATCAAAGCCACTTTAGACAGATTAATGAGAGCCAGAAATTCTCCCAATTTTATGCATCAACCACATCGCCGGTGTCTTTTCACAGCCTGTGCCACTTTGGTATGTGCTGGGCAAACCCTTTCATTTCCCCCCTCTGCCCCCCCCTCTTTCCTTGCCTCTCTTGATGGATGAAGGATTTGAAGTCCTAACAGCTGTGAGGATTTGTGTGGGAAGAGAAACGACATTCAAAGGATTATCAAGCGAAAAAATCAACTTGTTTTAAAAAAATGAGATAGGGTTGGGGAAGCTGCAGGCACACGCAGAGAGAGGGGTGTGTATGTATCTTTATAAATATAGCTGGGGTCCAAAAGAAAGGGAGGGCAGGCTTAGCAATAGGACCAGTCAGCTGGTGTCAAGCAGAATGAGGGAAAATGGGACAGTTTTAGGAATGCTAAGTGCAGCAATTGGAAAAAAAAAAGGAAAAAAGTATTTTCCAGCCTTTCAGCTCCACACTCATTTTCTCATGTTTTTCTCCTTTTCTTCCCCCATGGGTACTCTTCCCTATGCTGGAACACTGTGTGCCCCCAGAGACCATGGGCAGATCTGGGGGAGCTCTCTACAAAATCTCATTTTCTAGCTGCTATTGCCCCTGAGGAGTGGGTTTCTATAGGGAAAAGCAGGCTCAGACCAGGGTTAAAAAAAAAAAAAGGGAAAAATGCTATGAACACTCCCCACACACATGTACACCCCTTCACCTTTGATGAGATTTAGGGGAGGGGAAAACGGTTGCATCAATTCATTAGGGGTTGCACGGAGTTGTTAGCCCTCAAGGATGATCCATGCAAATCCCAGGCACCACCAGGGACTATCTTGTCAAAAGATAACATGTTGGATGGTATGCTGAGAGATTGTACCAGAGGGAGAGATGCCAAAAAAAAAAAAAAGAAAAGGAGAAGAGAAAGTCTTTGTGGGCTTCCAGCTCAGGTCTCCTGGGGAAATGCTACAAAACCAACCATGCACACTATGGCCCAAATTGAAATCATTTAAGTCTCCAAGGGAAGGAGAAAAATTCAGACTGAAAAAGAGAAATGGAAAAGTGCTCCGATACCCCCCAGAAATGATTTGGAGAGAGGGGAAGGCCAACAGACACCCCAGAAGTATTTACGATTCTGCACTCCCTGTTCCCAAAGGGCACTCCTCCACTGTGAGGTGTGCAGGTGATGGGGGAAGTCAACATCAGTCATCACAGAAAAGAAATATCCACAGGAGGAGTCTCAACAGAGCAGAAAAATGCCAATATCAGGTTGGCCACCTACAAATGAGTCCATTTAAAATAAGAAAACGGCATTCACATGCAATTTTAACTAAAAGTTCATTCAGATGTGTCAATTAAATTGGCTTTCTAGGAATTTCTCACTCTCGGGCTCAAGCAGATTGAATCCTGGTGCTCCTGTAATAACTGCTGAAATGCTGTTACATGTTTCAGCTGTTTTTCATGTCTTCTGTCTTCAAAATAGATCGAAACACACAAACTATAACTAGAAACTGTAACTAGAACAAGCAAGAGATCACTGGAAGTCTTACTGATTGAATTGGGTTCTGAGGGTGCTGCTGGGAGCAGAGGTTTCACCATGACCACATGTCTTCACCAGCATCAATCACTGCAAGCCGCTCATTATTCTCAAATGCTGTGAGCAGCTGTGATGTCACCTCTGCATACCCATCAATCACACCTACAGAGTCAGGACAGCTGATTGACAGCTTGGGATGAGGAAGAAAACAGATACATCACAGATAGTGTTTTCCATTTGTTGAGTGCATTTTAAATACAAGTGAACAACACATTGACTTCTCGTTGTGGAGAGGAAAGCCTCCAATTTGTTATTTCACCAGATCGAATGTGGGCATCTCAAAAGGGTTGGATGGGATTCTCATCCAGAGGTGCACCATGGTCCATTACCACTTTGTGCTTTTAGATGTGCAACTATTCATCGGCTACAGGTTGCTGGGTTTGGAGGGATGGGGACCAGCATCAACAAAGAATCCCAAGCCGCAGCTACTAACCCCTAGAAACCAATGTCAGAAGGAAGAAGACCAAAAAAAATCATTGAATACTGCAAGTTGGAAAGGACCAGTAAGGGTCATTGAGTCCGGATCCTCGCAAAGATCCAGCACAGACACCTGGAAAGACCTAAACAAGCACAAATTATTCGCGTTTCATGATTGAAAGCATTTTGTATGGGGACATTACAATCCAATAGCACCCTTCCAGAACACCAACTATGGCCTAAAACTGGGGACCAAGTGTCTCAATGAATCCATGGGGACAAGTCCAGCACATCTGTAATGACAGCATAACTTTGGTAGCTGAGAATAAAACACAAGCTCTTCAGATCCTGAAACTCTTCAACTGCCAGCAATTAGCCACAAAATCTTCTGGAAAAGCAGGTCAACTTTGCAATGATATTGAGGAAGTTTTTTGGGGGTTTTTTTTGAGGTCAGGGCAGAACTGCTTTGGGAACTTTCCCCACCTGCTTCCACATGTCCAAATGAGGACATTAAGTCATTTTCACTCTAGATGGATAAATCTGGCTTACACCACCCAAATGCACATCTCATTAATGGGGTCACTGTGGTCCTCCATCCCCCTCCAAACAGACAATGGTGGGGCTTCATTAAAAACCCTGATACAAGAAATTTGGACACAAAACGCCTCTGAAGCAGCAAGTCTGGGCTCATCCCATTCCCAAATCTCAACCTCAGAGGTGCCATTACTGGAGGGGTTTTCCTTGAGTCAAATTGCCAGCAAGCACCAAGCTGACATTTCCTCAGAGCGGAGACACCTCCAGGTGCTCCCCACAAAGAAAAAGGAATTAGCAGTTGCTGCACCGATCATAGTTCATATCCATGTGCAGATAAACATGGGTTTTGGCTTCCTGCCCAGGCCAATGAAAGCTTTTAGCTCCCACTGAACACCAGGGACTGGGTGAACTTTATAAAAAAAAACCTTATTTCCCACCTCCTCCTGCCACCTCTATCCTCCAGTTGAGGTGTTGTTGCTTCCTCTCTGTCACGTTCATTGCTCAGAAACATCATTTTCCCAGCTTTGCTCTGGCAGTTGCTTTCTTTAATGGGGAGGAAACCCCCTAAATCACCATCCTATAGTACTGCTAACCATCACATTTCATTGCTCTTTCTATTGTTTTCCCCCTTATTTTCCCTTTCCTTTATATTTTTTGCTCCCCCTCCCTCAAAATCCTCATGCTAATTTATGGAAATCAAATGCCATCTCTTCCCAGTCAGGGATAATAAAAAAGAGTATTAAAAGGGGTGGAAGCACAGCGAGGAGGGGCTGTAAATACTAATTGTTCTATACGGAGAATACAGTTTATTTTCTTGCTGAAGGGAAGGTTATGTTTAATTAAATCTGCTTGTTCTCTGCCGACGGGGCTGGCTTCCAAATGAACTCCAAGCCTACACTGGGGACACAAAGACCAGTCACATACCCCGTGAGGATAGAGCTCACACGTGCATTGAGGGGATGCAAAAGGAAAGGGGCAATCCCAGTTGGATTCCGTTATTGCAGTGTTTGTTGAAAGGAGCTGAATGGGTTGTAAATGAAGCAGAGTCACTTCTTGCTTGGAAACATGCAATGTGCATGTTTAAGCACTGTGCATCCCCCAAGTTGTACTTTTGTAGTGTGCATGAGGATGCCAACATGCAATCTGCCTCCAGTATGGATTTGGGGTTACACTTTTTACTCTACTCCGGGTAATTAAATGCACACTGCAGGACGCAGTAAGATGAGGAAACGCATTCTTCCCCCTCCTCCGATAATATCTCGGGTCGTTCAATTCTCATTGCTCCAATAATCCACATCTAATTTGCCGCAAGCCCGACACTGAGTCTTTCGGCACTTCATTAGGGCACGTGAGCAGCATTTCATTACTGGCTGCACCCTCTCTCCTTCTCAGCAAACCTCACCAAAAATCCAAAAGAAAGCCACATCTGCAAGGCACACAAAGTTTTGTGTCC
Organism: Numida meleagris; assembly: GCF_002078875.1. Taxonomy (NCBI): domain Eukaryota; kingdom Metazoa; phylum Chordata; class Aves; order Galliformes; family Numididae; genus Numida; species Numida meleagris. The sequence continues at coordinate 95,562 of NC_034428.1, forward strand.
CTCCCCAGGCCGTTTGCCTTTTTCCCACCCCAAGTTTTAAGGTGGAGGTGCAGTGAACCAATGCAACCTTTCCATGGCCTGAGCCTGGATTTATCCTTCATGCTCACCCAGCCCAAGCTCACTTCGGGTTTTTCTGAGCGGTCAAAACCCAACACGCTTCCTACCCCAATCTACCGCCACTAACCATGTCCCTCAGTGTCACATCTCCACAGCTCTTAAACACCTCCAGGGACGGTGACTCCATCACCTCCCTGGGTAGCCTACCCCAGTGCCCTGCTCCGGGCTGTTAGAGCAACTCATCTCTACAGCCCAAGAATAGATGATGGGAGGCGAAGGGAAGATGGAGCAATGAAGGGAGGGGGAGTGAGCACAGCCAGGAGTTATTTATAGGAGAGGCTTTTGTGCAGGAGGAGATGTCGGTGCCAAAGAGATTGTAAAAAATAATCCTGGAGACAGGTGCTGCTGCCTTTGGGGAGGAGGCTGCTGCCAACAACGGCTTGGAGGAAGTAAAAGGTAAGAAGAAAGGGGGGGGGGAGAAAGAGTAAAAAATGAAATGAAATCAGATAGCTGCATTTCTCAGTTTCATCTGCCACCCACTCTTGTGCTGAGAGAAATGCAATCCTTTGCACGAGTTTCACATCAGTGCATTTCCAAGGGAAGCACTGGAAAAATAATCCTCAGATCTAACTAAATTCCCTACCACAGAAGGGGTTCAGAGCACCTTAAAGATCATAGAATCATAAGATGGTCAGGTTGAGAGGACCTTAAAGCCCAGCCAGCCTCACCCTCTGCTGTGGGGTTGCTCTGCACCAGATGGGCCTGACCAGGGCCCCATCCAATCTGGGCTTGAATGCCTTGGCCTGCAACATTTTTACCCTCCCAATGGGGAAAAGAAAGAAAACCCCAATATTTTCAGTAAACAAACAAAAAATAACCCACTTTTTTTCCCCTCCCAGTGTTTAACCACAGCAGTCCTGTTGGAGATATTTGTACTGCTAGGCACAGCAGGTTTTGCCATGGGGAAGGAACAGCCGAGAGCCACATCTGCCTTTCCCATTCTTTGTTGCATGGGTGCCAATCATGCATTTATAGATATAACAAATGTACACATAAATTGAAAAATGCACCACAAACGGAGGAGGGGATTGATCACAGTGTGCACTTAGATGCTGAAGAGATGCAATCAAATGATGCCGGCAGACAAGTGGCATCTCAAACTCCTCACCCTTCCTCTCCTCCCTCCTCCTCCTCTCCACACCAATCTGTCTCCTCGTCCTCTTTTTGGAGCAGCTTTCATCAACTTGTCACCAAGTGACAACAAGTGAGGCTGCGAGCAGAAAAACATCAGGAAGGAGGAAGAAAGAAAGGGAAAAAAATCCAAGAACCCTCTCAGTGCCCCAGCAGAACAAAGTTGCAGATGATGCTCAGAATTTGGCAGTGTTTTTGGAGCAAGTGATGGATGCTCCCAACCAAGCCAAAGGCAACAGCAGAGGCAAGAAGAAGGGGTAAGCATTGCAACAAGCTTGCAAGATGTCCCACACTTCTTCCTGGCTTGCAATGATGGAAAAAGTTGGGTGCTAGGACACGTTGGGGTGGAATTAATTTTGTTTGCAAATCTGAGAAAGAAAACTTGCTTTTATTTTCCTACTCAGCTCTGAGAAAGGCAGAGCCAGGAGGAGCCTCTGCTGCACCTGGGCTGACAACGAGAGGACAAATGAGAGCGTTTAGGCAGTAATTAGGCAGTAATGACCTACTAAGAGGTCTCCCTGTGCAGGAAATAACCTGAGCGGGGACTGGGCGACACGAGCCTGAGCGTACTCCAGCGATTTATCAGGTTATTGCCGGCTCACGGGAACAGTGGCTTAGTCATTGACCCTCTTACATACTTTTGCTTCTCACAGATACCTATTTTAAATGAAAAGCCTTTTAAAAAAAACTTTAAAATCTTCACGTCCTCCAAACCAGGAGCAGCTGGACTCCTTTATCTTCTTATAGCAGAGCAAAGAGGCATCGCAGTGGGGGCTGGAAGATGCACAGCCACCTCTGTAGAGTCAGTGTACAAAAAAAAAAGTCTTCAGCCCCACATTTCCAGCTCCTGGAGGTTTTTCTTCAAGCCTGGTGAATGCACACCACCCCCTGAGCAGAGCCTTTGGCAGCACTTAAGCATCTCCCCATGGCTATATATAGATTCTCTTACTTACATTGAAGAAATTGATTGTACTTTGGGGGAGAATGACAAAAACACATCTTTGTCCAAGTTTCATATTTATATACTACCAAGCTCCTGCAATTTTAATGAGGGTTTCAGCACACTGGCTGAGCTAAAGCAAAACCACCCACTGCCACCCCCTCAAACACCTTCCTGTGCAATGCAGTGCTCTCCAGCCCTAAGCAGGACCATGGGAACCACTCCTTGCAACCCAAAACTCAGCAAAGTCTGAAGAGGGTCCTTCACACATCTCATTTCGGCTGGAATCCCACCACCCATGACAGAGCTGGAACCAACTGCAGCCATCCTGCATGAGGTTTCGAGTAATCCCATTCTGTGTTTTTTGGCAGGGTGGAAAGGCTGTGAAGACAAATCCTCATGCTGTGACTGAAGCGAGCACTACCAAGCCTGGCAACAGTAGAGCCTGATTTTGGCTTTGGATCCAAGCCCGAGGTTTTGCTCCCTTACAGCTGACTTGCTCCTTGCAGAGATATAAGTCAGGTACAAGCAGCTTGCAAGCATCAAGGGTGCAGACATCTCATGTACTGACTTTTTGGCCATTCTGGCATCCAACTTATGAAGGTGAAACCCACCTTGGGTTTCTTGTTTCACTCAAAATGTGTTTTAGATGTTCACACCTCAGTCATGCTCTTCACAGTCTTAACAGTCAAGAGGGGAAAAAAGATGTCCTTTTTCTTTGCTTTCTTGCTTCATGTTAGCTCAAGATACAGTACTCTACAGTCAATTATTTCTTTATGCTGATCTTTAAGGAAAGGTGCATGACCCACTTTGGTACCAATACCTTCACTACAGGTACCAAAAATCAGGCAATGAGACAGACCCCCAACCCCAACAAGCAGTTCTTGCCGAAGTTCAGAGCCTAAGGAGTTGCTCATGGGAGCAGCAGCAGGACGGAGCATCCTTAATTACCACTACAACCCATTTGCTCTCTGAAGTGGCATCATCTCAGCAGCATTCCTGCAATGACTCATCGCAGCATTAACGCACTGTGACTTCAACGACATCTGCTCCACTGGCACTGCGTGCCCCACACTCTTGTATTAATGCTACCGATCCAGTTCTCAACCTGTCATCATGCCTTAAAATCAACGGCAGGACGACTCCGGGCTGCACAGAGCAGCCTGCACGTGGTGTGAATAATTCACACGCAAGATGCACAGAAGGATGCAGTGTTGACAGAGCATGCAGTGAGGATCCCATGACTGAAAAAATGTGTCTGTATGTGGCCAGCTGCATGGAAAGGGGATTTGTCACCTGGAAAAGGACAGGAAAATGCAGCCCTAAGGCCATTCCCTGACATCCAGCAGCAGTGTCAGAGCAGGGTGAAACATGTTTGACATATAACTCCGCTGCCACAGAGGAAAAAGGTTAAATAATGATTAAAAAAATGTGGAAATAAAGCAGGTTTTGACTGGGCAAAGTGGTTTCACTGGCTCCTAACAGCAGCGCTCCAGCACAAGCAAAGCGTTCCCTTCCCACAAGGAAATCTTATTTTTGTAGAGCTACGGGCATTAGGAGGTTTGCAAAATATTGGATGAGAAACGCACAAGCATGAAGAGGTACCCCAGGCAGCATCAGTGCCATACAAAGCTATTTTTCTCCAAGCCTTAACATTTCACACCCAAACACATCCTCTCCCCAGAGCCATTTAAATCCATATTGCACAGCATGGGTACAGCCGACAGCCATGCAAATCCAAAACCCTCAAGATGAAGGAAAATAGTCTCAAATGGGGCCTCACCCAGCACTACTTGTACTCAAAAGCCTCACATTTCTTTTTCATTATTTTCCCCATTTCTTTAGCATATACAGACAGGAAGGATGCTTATAAAGTATCATTAGTGACCTTGGCGCAGGCAGGTATAGGGCCTGCACTGCAGCATGCCGCACATTCCACTACAAACCTGTGTCCTCCTGAAGTCTCTGTCCCCACTGACAGTTTCACCTCTTAATTGAGGAGGATTATTTCTTTCCTTCCCAGAATTAGGATGCTGGGCAGAAGGAGATGCTCCTGACCCAACAGCCTTTCCAAGGGCTGAACTCTATGTCACCACTCTTGAGCTTGGTTGTGAAAAGGTTTTATAGATGTGCTATTTCTTACTCTTTCCCAGCTCGTCTATCCAAAAGTGCATTCTACTGTGATTTATATTTATACTAGAGTATTTCATTTTAAACTGAAGGTGTTCTTATGTGAAAACAAGAGGAACAAACGGGCTCAGAAACACAACCACCTGCAGTTTCCTCTTCCCCCAGAACAGGGGCAAAATCGTCGTGCAGGAGATAAGAGCATGGTTATGCCCAAAACAGGCTTGGGAGCATTGCTAGAAGATGCACCTTCTGCCAAAAGAAAGAGGAGAAAAACTACATGGATGGATGAAGCATTTCTAGAAGAGGGCATGGGGTCATGCTGGAGCCATCAGGTATACCCATGGCCCCGGTGGGTGATGAATTTGCATCACCTCGACGCTCCCAGGCACGTCCTTGTGCATCTGTGATTTCAATTCCCTCCTGTAACAAGTTTAGATTTCCAAAGAAAATCATTTGCAACTACAAAGCTGCTCCATTTTGACAATTTCAGAACATAAAAACCTATTGCAATCAACTCAAAAACATCTTCAAAGTAACACTGCTGTCTGCCAATCACCCTTCCCCCTACCTGTGCAGAGCCACACAGTGGAAGACAGATTCTTTCAAATACAGAGACAAAATTTAAGCTGCTCTTCTGCCTCCCAAATCAAAAGGTTGTTTTCAAAAATTGAACAGCCTCTGAGTCTGAAGGGTTTTTTTTGTCATAGGATTGTTCCGCCTTGCAACCACAAAGGCTTAAGAAAAAAATGTTACGACTTGAAAATTTCCCCAAACAATCCAAGGGGAAGGTGGCACAGCATTTCTGCTTTCTGACAGGGGATGCACCAGACCCTGGAGCACTATGCATGCAGATAGTCATCACGGGGCGGGGGGATTTAGTGCCTGATTTAGTAGTCAGCAACCTTGCCCACATCGGGGGTGTAACGCTAAACTACAATGGAAAACACAGCAATCAAAGTCCTAGTCCGCAGCAAGTGAGGATAAGCCCAAATGCAGCAGCTGTGGACACAGAAACAAAGGGAAAAGGTTGCTTACCCTTTGGAAGGCCTCGGGTAGGCAGGGAGATACCCTCACCTCCACTGACAGCCCTTAAATGAGGGTTGGCAAGGGGTGGATCCTGGCTTCATCCCTTCCAGTCACTCAAGTGCATTCCTTGCACCTGAGCTCCCCTGGGTTGGGTCTTCCTTCCCACCAGGTGCTCAATCACTGGTTCAGGCCGTGACTTAGTATTTCTGCTGCAGGGGGGTTTGAACTAGGTGATCTTTGAGGTCCCTTCCAACTCAGCCATTCTACAGTTACATGATTTGGGGGAAAAAAGGGCTAAAAATAGGCTGGAAACCTCTACAAACCCATTCAGAACCAAACCTTCTGCCCCTTTTGCCTCAGATGCCTTATCTTCCCCTCTCAGCTTTCTCCTGTAAGCCTCTACCTCACCCACTTTCCACCGATTATGCATCCTCCTAAACAAGGACCATTGACAGCCCAGCTCACTTGCAATGCAATGACTCAGGCACTGCTGTAAGACCTTAATGAACTTTTTAAAGGGGTTATTTAGGCATAAAAGAGGCTGTGAGTGGAGCCAAGAATAATCTATTCAATCTCAGTTCTTTTTTTATGAAAAAATATTTTAAACTGAAATTTGCACAGAGTTGGGAACTCTCTGCGCTTGTAATTCCCTACTTTAGTGCTCTGTTTGACAGCTCTTGTGATTGCGATGTTTTTAAGGCTTCGGCTCCAGGCACCCCATCATTTCCTGAGCATCCTAGGCTTTGGGAACAGATAAGCAAGTTTCTTCCCCTTGTGATTGCAGAGAAAACCTTGGGAATCCAACCAAAACATGCTTGAGCTGGAATATAAACAGGGATACCCTCTGCATGCAGCTGTTCCTTATCTCCCAGCCCAGCTAATTCCCAGCAAGCTGCTGCTAAACCACTTACAGCATGAAGCAGTGCATCCAAAAGGACCACTTAATCCTTTCCCCCTAATCAAATTGGGCTGGGGACTTGTTCTGCTTTGGGAAGGGATGTTGAAGGAGTGTTTATTCTGGGGGCAACTGCACCATGGTCAATGGGGACCTCAAAATCCAAGAGTAAGCTGGGGTCATAGATAAACAGACAAAGGATCCCCCATCGCCCATAGCTGAAAATCCCCATCACGACAGACCAGAATACCAATATGCTGATGCAGATGAGGCCCCAAGGACCCCAGAGTCTCCATCCAAACCATTGCATACAACCCACTTGCAACATTACAGCGCAGCTGCATTTATGGCTCTGCAGAAGAGAGCAAGTTCCTCCCTCTAACACCACTGTCAAGAGGAAGCAAGAATAAAAACAAGAAGCAGAGGGGAAAGATCAGAACTCAGGGAAGCTCCCTCATGCCCCATAATAGCAACAATCCCAAACTGCATCAAAATTAGGAACGTGACAGCATCCTGCAGCCACCTTGAGCAAAGCAACACACTTTCTTTCATTCTTTTCAATTCCAGTGAGATGGATCAGTCTGAAAACATCCCTATTTTCTAAAGATTCCTAAGGAGATGCTCTGGCAGGGATTGCTTTCCTTGTGCTGGAGCAGCACCAGCTCCAACATCCCCAATTCCCATTTCCCCAGCACGTGCAAACCTCCAGATAAAGGCATACTCATATTAAAAAGACACTTTCGCCTTGTCTGCATTTTCCCAACCGATAATAGAAATGTATTTACACTGAAGGATTTTAATTTAATGAAATAAGCCTTTCTTTCCCTCTTTAAAAGCCTGATTCTTGCATTTGTTTCCTGCCATCACCCATTTAACACTTGAAACGAGCAATTCAGCCTGGGAGGCGAGGGCATTGGTATAAAATACTTAAATTATAAGAAGGAGAGAAAGCAGACAAACCAGAGCACTGCAAGTTCTAGGGTGCAAGAAACACTCACAGTCAAGAGTGCCTATAAAAGCTGCCTATAAATTAACTCCACCTGTGCCTATATATAAACACCTGTGTTGATCCAGTAGCAAAGTACAGAGTGTTCAGGAGAGGTAAAAGGGAAGAAAAGAAAAAGAAAAAAAAGAAAAAGAAAAAGGATGGTGCAAAGGGGATTTAAGGGGCACAGGGGGCTTAAATGGGAAAGAAGGGATCTAGGGACTGCCCCACAATCCTGCTGTTTTGTGGGTCAGTGCCAAGATGGGAAATGGGTCCACCAGCAGTTCTGCTGTTGGGTGGGCCATGGGAGAGGAAGCAAGGGTTAGTAACGCAGATTTGTCAGAAGAATGACAAATGGAACTGAAGAAAGACAATATATTTTCAGGAGAAATAGAGTTTTTCCCTCTCAAAATATTGTTGCTAAGCCAGAACAATTGTTTTGGATGCGTTGGATGCCAGCCCACATTGGGTCACCAGTACACCCCAGCATCCTGCTGATCACCAGCACCAACTCCACAACTGTTTTAGGGAAAGTAAGCCACTAGCTGAGCACATCACACCATATAGCCTCCATTAACCAGCTTACAGAGACCTCCACACTCCTGCTGCCCACTCCTTCCCTCCCCATTTGTAGAAGCCCCATGACTTCCCTTCTGCAAAGGTTCCTCTCCATTTACCCCCACGCACATTAGGGAAACAAATGAAGATTATAGCACTGGCTCTAAGTGGCACGGCTGGTCCCAGGCTGCGTGTTCCCCAGGACGCAGTCCTGGAGCAATAGCAAGTAGAGAAGAGGAGACTTAATTCTGCAGAAAGTGTACTATCATCCAGCCCATTGCAGCCCAATACTCAAAACTTTCTGAGAAAAGTTAGGGAGGTTGGTGATGGATACACAAATACTGGCATGAAAACGTGAAGTGCGTGGTGAGAATGTCCCATGTCTGCTGCATTTTGCACACTGCTTTAGTAAAAGCTCTGGACAAAGCAAATTCTTGGCAAAAGACACTTTCAGAAAAAGCAAACTACCCTGCTGCAGAGCAGAGCTGCCCCTCCAAGCAAATTTGCTGTTCAGCATGCACAAATATACCACTGAGCCACAAACGAGGAGGACAGACACAAAAGGCAAGAATCTCTCAGATGGAATGCTCGCTGTAATCAAAGCACCCCACTCAATCCCATTGGGCCCTGATAACTGCTTGCTCCCGGCAACCAAACCAGCTCTTTGTTCCCTCTGCACTGTGATAGGTTCTGTGAAAAATTCAGTTTTGCTCCACCGTATATTGTTTGGCAGCAGGGACATGGGAATGGGGGGAAAAAAAGGACCGTAGGTTTTGGTAATTCCCTCCTCTTTTTTTTCCCCGTTTCTCATTCAAACCCTACATTCTTATTTATTTTGCATGCATTGCAAGCCCAATCTGGTGCAGTGCAGTACAAGCAGAGCATGGGAGAAGTGGTGCAAGTCTACTGAAGTCCAAAAGAGGACAGTGAGGTGGCCAAAAGGCACTGAGCACCTAGGGGAGGGCAGAGATATGCTGAACCTCCAAAACAGAGCACTGCTATCATGGGATGGGGGGCCCCAAAGAGCAGGGCTGGAGGCTCAGGGCTGGACATCACAGAGGGACAGATGGTCCAGGACTGATCCCAAGACTTGTAGGAACGGAACAATTCAAGACCAACAGACGGAAGATTGGGGTCACAAAATACTAAGCACAGAGACCAAAAATCCCATCAACAATTGGATTCATGCCGCTGCCCTATCACTATGTTTAATGCTACATCATACCAAAACACTTCCAACAGTATCAGCTGTAGCGAGTGGGTGAACGTGGGACACACAGACAGCATAAACACCATTGCAATGAGCAAAGCACCTTCCTAACATTCACTTCTCCAAAAGACCCACCAAAAAATCTGTGATAAAACACTTTACTGAAAATTTCCTTCTTAAAGCTCTCCAAAAGACCTTCAGTGATATTAATATATATATATATATTTATTTTTTTTTGAGGAACATACCTTAATCTGTGTTTTCTTCTGAGGTTCCTGCAGAAGGTCCCAGCTTTCCTTTTCCAAAACAACAGGATTCTGTCTCCTCCACGGTACAAGCCGCAACAGAGTGAAGCAGGTCAGGATTGTACTTTGTCTTTTCTCACCCAAAGACCTGCATGCCATGAGTTTTAGGGAACAAAGGGCCAGTAACAAGGGTTTATGAAACCTGCCCTACTCTGGAGCTGTAATATGCTCTCAACAAGCTGCAGGTGATACCCACAGCTGGGGACAATGAGCTCAGCACCCCACCCCATTCCGGCTGCAGAACTGGAGGGAAGTGTAAAAACAGGGAGGAGGAAAAACAACAACAACAACAACACCCTACTTTTGCCAGTGTCCCTTGGAGAAGGATTTCCAACATCTGAAGAACTCAAACTCAACACCTGTATTCACTCTGTGCTGGGCTGTGTTCTGTACCTTTACTTCCCTCTTTCTTCCCAGCTGCAAAACCCAAACAGGCCTTGGGATTAATAGGGTTGAACACTTTATGTCCCTACTACCCGGGTTGAGTGTGAACGTGGCCCTAAGGCTGATGGAATGGGATGGGATGATATCTTGTGAAAAAGGACTTGGAGTTACTGGTGTACGGATGACGGCTGGGCGTGAGCCAGCAATGTGCCCTCACCGCCCAGAAAGCCAACTGTATACTGGGAACAGATACTTTAGTAGGGTCAGTTGTGACAGGACAAGGGGAAATGGCTTCAAACTAAAAGAGGGGAGATTTAGGTGGGAAATAAGGAAGAAGTTTTTTACAATAAGGGCGCTGAGGCACTGGCACAGGTTACCCAAGGAGGTGGTGGATGCCCCATCCCTGGAGTCACCCAAAATCAGGCTGTAGGGGCTCTGTGCACCTGGTGGAGCTGTGGGTGTCCCTGTTCATTATAGAGGAGTTGGACTAGATGATCTTTAAGGACCCCTTCCAACTCAAGCATTTCTATGATTCTATGACATGGCATGGCATGGGATGACGTAGCACAGGGTGGCATGGAGTGAGAATGCTCCAGTGCTGCAGATGTGACTTTGGGATGTCTAACCATTCCCATATGGGACCCTGGCAGAGCCCATTGCTTCTCCGGCTGGGTTCAGGGATCACTTTGCAGAATCTCAACTTTACAAAGGGCAAAAGGAAAAATAAAGAATTTTCTTGCAATAAATAGATTTTTCTCCCTCCTTGCTGCATTTCAACCCTGCCAAACATTGCAAACCAAACCGTTCTGTATTGCTCTGTTTCTCTGGAAAAAAAAAGCCAATGTTTGCATTTCAGGACAGCATGCCCGGTGCTTTATTAACAAAGATTTTTTTTTCCTCCTTTCCCCAGGCTGACTCTGACTCGTGTCACTGCCTCGGTGCCACTGATGCAAACAGGAGAGCAATGCTCGCCTTGTTCAGCAGAAGGAAACAAATCGTCTCGGCTGTAAAACAAGAACAGCCTCGCTCCTGGGCACGGGGACGTGCTCCTATTCCTGCTCAGCACTGCGGCTTCATTTTTGGGCAGCCCTTATCCAACAGCTGTATCCACCAACAATTGAGGCACTGAGCCCTCGCTAATTGTAGCAGCAGCATTAGCATCACTGTGGAGGTGCTTAAACGCTTTGCTGGATCGCTCTGTGCCTGCAGTGCGTGTGATTTTGGCACTGATGTGCTTTGGGGGAATTTGTTGTTTTTTTTTTTCCTTGTCTGCATAATGGGAAAGTTACAGATGGGTCAAATCCAGGAGCAACTTTAAACAAGTCGCTAACTGGGGCAGCCCTTGAAGTAAATACATTTAGGGCAGGGATGGCTCAGAGCAAGGCACCACTTTAACCAAACCAAGGTTGGTTGGGGTGGTAACACCCCCAGGTACTGAGTTCACCCTCAAAAAGTGCTTCTTTCAGCATCCCATCCCAGTGGGGCACTGCTCCATCTCTGGGCATTATAGACTTAAAGAGAGAGAAATGTCTATTTTTGCTATTTACCGCTATTCTCTTTTGTTCCTGGCCCCTGATTTAAATTTATTCAGGAAACAGGGGAAAAAAAAAAAAACAACACAAGAAGCTGTTCCCAAAGAGAAATTTTAGCTGAGGTCAGGAGCCTCAGGGTTATTTTTGGCTGCATGAAACTTGAACAGCAGAAGTTGATGGGTGGGAAAAATTTGAGCATTGCATTGTGGGATGGAGATAGCAAAGTCAGGTCCCAGAAAGGGTTAAGAAACCTCCGCTACCCTGCACAATCTGAGGAAAGGAGAAAAATAAATAAATAAAATAAAATGCCATTACATCCTATCCATGCCCAGCCATTGGGTAAATGGGAGAAAATTGCAAGAGGATTCGTAATGACAGTGAGTTATTTCCAAGCGACAATGGAGGATGACAATCATTACAGCCAAGAACAAGGAAGGTCAAATGGGTTTATCCTGGTGTGAGCCACGCAAGGAGACACTGAGAAGGCAGAGTTTGCCATGAGCAATGGAAGCAGTCTATAAATTGATGTTTAATTGAATAAGTGGTGAAATAGCCGAAAAAAAAGACACCTGCTCCAAGCCAACACCTGGACACCAAGAGAACGTGGGTATGGAAAAGGGATGAGGAGGGAAAGAATCAAGACATGAAATTAGGGAGCACTGAGTCCACTCCCGCTCCCGCCAGTGACACATTATTCAGTTCTCCCATTAGGGACACTAATTTTTATGGTGGATCACACTCATCTCCCTGTTATAGGAATAATTGAATTAGCTTGGAGAAATGTAATTAATTTTAATTGTTCACGATAATTCATTGTTTAATGTGATATTAATAATTATTTTTAAAAATCCTAATGCCCAGTAACTGTCCTATAATGTGGTAATTAAATTCACATAGAAGTAGTACTTAATTTAAAGCGTTTGCAAATTGTTTCTATTCTCCAGAGCCTAAATCAGTGCTGCAGGAGAAGGTGAGATGGGAGGAAGGGCTGTGACCCCAAACCTAAAATCCATTTGCAGGCATTCATTTAGGAGGCGGGCTCTGTTTTCTGTGGATTTTGCCCTTCTGAAGTTGTCCTAAAGTTGTTGAAGAGCCATGGAGATGTGGCACTGAGGGACATGGTCGGTGGGCATGGTGGAGATGCGTTGGAGTTGGACGTGGGAATCTTACAGGTCTTTTCCAGCCTTAGTGATTCTATGTTTCCATGAGTGGGCATGATGGGGATGGGTTGGCAGTTGGACTAGGTGACCTTAGAGGTCTTTTGCAACCCTTAATGACTGTATTATTCATCTGTGTGGGCTCTATCACTGTTCCCCATTTGCATGGTGCACCCCAAGGATGATGCACCCTTGCCCAGTGCCCCATGAACCAAGCCTGTGGCTGTGCAGGGCTACCCCAAACCCATGGGAAAAAAAGAGGAAAAAATGCAAAGTGACCCTGTGCAAAGAGTGCCATGGGGTTTTCTCCTCCCATGGAGCACAAGGGATGGAGAGGTGTTGAGCACAAAGCATCACCACGATGAGGAAGGAACTTGGTGAGTATGAGGGCGTCTTCTGCAGCTGCACCGAACTTTTAAAATTGGAAAGCATTCCCTTCCCAGGGCTGCACTCCTCTCTAACCGTTTTAAGTGCTTAAATACGCACTTTTTATCAAGGAATTACATGGTGCTCACAGCCTTTTAAAGCAAAGAAAGGACCCCCCGCAGGACTGTTTGCTTTCCTTGAGTATCATCATCTTCAGGAAAGGATCTGTCCTCTAATTGTAGCATCTGTGCTTTGGGAAGATGAGATCGCATCCCTTGTTTTGCTAATTTTTTTCCTCCCCTCTCCTCTCCCTTTTTTTTTTCCTTTCCTGGAGAAACAGCAAGTAATTTTTATTTTTTTTCCTCTTTTTTTTTTTCTTTCATTTTGCATTTTGCTACATGCAAAAGCCATTACCAAGCTGGAGAGCTGCAACATTACTTTGAACCCCAGCAGGGTGTAGCCCGTGGGAAGCCACCAGCTCACAAAGCCCAGACTTGCACGTTCACACCCAACACCCCTAGGGCTCAGAGCTCCCAGTTTGGAGCAGCTTAGAGGGAAATGCATAAATGGAGTATGCTGGTTGCAAAGCAGCACCCAGTCAGGTGCAGCATCCCATTGCACCAAGCATCCCCCCCAAGCATATCCCTATGCATCCCCGTAGGACAAAGAGCATGACCAGGAGACAAGCAAGGACACGATGGGGCCAAGCCATGGTGCCAAAATGGGGTCAGAAGCAGCAGATTTGGGGCCAGGAGGCCGCAGCTGCTGCAGGCTGGAAGCACATTAGCTTGCAGAGTTTTCATGCAGCCGGTCCCCCGATGAGCTACAGTCACACCATCAATGCCAGCACTATTAACTGCTGCTGCAAATTGCTCAAACAGGAGCAGGGATGCTAATAGGGATGGATTTTCAAGCCTGGAGCAAGATTTATCAGCCTTTCCCCGTGCTTAAGGAAGCAAGTGGGTGACCCAACCCCACTGCTGGCAGCAATAGCAAGAAGAGAAGGATTTCTGTGCAGCACAACTCATTCTGTGCACCCTATAAAATCCCCAGGGTTTCCTCTGTTCTGTTTCAATGACAGAAGGAGAAGCTGGTGGTTTGAAAGGGAGGAATCAGAGGCTTTGGTACACTCACTGCTCCCCAAAGCAATTGTTATAGCCTTGTTGCAAACCACAAACACCATCCTCTGTCCTTGCATTTCCAGCCCAGCCCCTGCTTAGTGCCATTAGGACTTCCAGAAGCCCCTTTTCACCCATTAAGGCTCTGATTTCCACCTATCCCTTGCAAAAAACAGATTTGCTTGCTCTTAGTGGGGAAGAGCAGCATGTCTCAGTGCAAGGCTTTGCTAAAAATACCTCTGCAGAGCAGAGCTCACCACCGCCCGCTTTGATGACACAAGAGACAGCCCCACGCCATCGGGAGCTGTCATTAGCAGCTTGCATCTGCCTGGCTGGTAGCGATCGGCACTGTTTCCATGCAGAGGTGTTAAAAAATTTTTTTTAAAAGCATCATTTGTTTTCTTTGCCAGCCCAGGAGCTCTCAAAGCAGCTGGGGATTTGCTGCACAACACCCGTTTTCTCCCTTTGTTGGTGGGTTGGGTTAAATATGATGTGTGGGAGAGGAATGGGCTGCCCTGATGGTCAATAGTGGTGTATGGAGCTAAAAGGAAGGGGAAATAAACCCCCAGGAGTAAATGCAGTGGTGAAGAAGCAGGAGGTGAGCATCGCTGCAAGCTCCTGTCCTCACTGCTGGGTGCATGGCCAGAGAATGTTGGGTCGGATGGGCTGCATACTCTACCTAGACCCATTTTTGGTGTTTTCCCACCATCCACCATGACACAATGCATGCTACTTCCCCATCCTAAGGAGTATTTTGGGCAGAATGGAGCCTTGAATGTGGTAGCCACATGTCTCACTTGTCATTTGCTTCCAAAGGGCTGACCTTGACAAGGTTTTGCATTGATCTCAGCTCATCTTTGGAGACTCTGAAAACAGCAGTGGAGCAGCTGAGCTGTGTCTTGCACTTCCAAAACTTGTGCATTGCATCATTCCCCCATGATGGCTACGTTTGCCCATTGGTTCACAGCTCCCCATGCACTTTTCTCCTTCCAAATCACACCCAATACTACAAAACCCTACTGAGCTACAGGAGCTGGGACTCTTGCAGTCCTCCAGATTAATTAGCAGGGTCTGTTTTGCTTTGGGAACAGGAGGATGGGGGGGGGGGGGAAGGAGACCAGCTGCTGGCTGGGCACCAGATTTGCAAGGGGAACTTGGAGTCGTAATTACTCCTTTCCCTTAACCTCGTTGCACCTTGAGGTATTTTAACATCACTTTTGCTGGCAGCAAGGATTGATCGATCGTCCCTCCCTTGGCATGCAGACGGCCTGATTAATGTAAAACCAACCAGTCGTTCCCAACTCTGGGGAATTAATCACTTAAATGTGGGAATTACTCAATAAACCATTCAAACACGCAATAAACCAAGCCATTAAAAATTAATCGCTTGACATCCCTGCCACGTAAACAGAGCTAATAAGATTTGGGCAGGGAGCAAAGAGTGGGGAAAGTACACCAGGAGTAGATGGGTTGCTGCCGAAAAGGCATCTCATGCCTCTTCTCCTTTTGGATGCCCTCCAGCTCTACCTGTAGGAGTGCACCGGCAGGAGCAGTGTTTAATTAGCAAGGCATGATTGGGGAGATAAGCCATGCTCATCTTGCCATCCCATCTCCTCACAGCACATCCCTGCCAGCAAGGTGTGAGCTAGCCACATTGCCCAGTGCTTGTGGTTTTTTTTTCGTTGTTGTTCTTTCATCTTGCATGCTCTTGCATTATTTTTTCCCCAAATAATGACATCAAGAAACCTTGCAAAAGCAATGTACCTTCCAGCCACTGTTCCAGACACCACTCATCCAAGGACCAGCAGCTCCACACTGGTGAACCAGCTTCATCTCCCCTGGAGAACGGAAAGGGGTTTTATTTTAAATCCTTTTGCTCCCATAATACATCTGACACTAATCAGGGTTCCAGCCCCATGGGAATCAATGATTAATGATGTTAAATATAGCAGGAGATTGTGAGGGTAAAATTAGGCACCATGCATAAAACATCACAGCTCCTTGTTAGATAGTCAAATTAGACTAATGGTTTGATGTTCACATGGGCTCTGGCCCTGTAATTATGGACGGACTGGCTAACTTCCTCCCCAGCTGTATGCTGCTTTGATGTTGGCAATAAGAGGATGAATATCCAGGCCAGAGCCTCAGTAAGAAAGCCAGTAATCACCGCTGCCATTGGTGCCCAGGGATGTGAAGGACAGGGCTGAAGGCAAAGTTCTTCTGTGTTGCAAAAGTCAAGGTGAAGAGGAGACAAGTGTGACACAGGACCTCAGTGGGGTGGAATCATTATTTGTCAGCTTTTCCATCCCTCCAGCATCCCTCCAGCATCCCTCCTCCATCCATCCTTACATCTCTCCAACATCCCATTTGCAAAATTACCCGATCTCCCCCAGCACCAGCTCTCATACCCCTCTGAGCACTAATTAGACTCCAGACAGAGCTATTAAGGAGCGCAAAGACAAGGAGGGAGTGAACAGGAAAGCAAAGCAGTCAAAATACATAACGAGTTCCTCTGAAAGCATCGTGGAGAACGCAAATCTGGCTGTAATTAATCTTATTATCTAGGAAAGAAGGAGACGTGGAGCTGCTGCGTGCCTTGAAAGGACTGTCAAAATTTGAGGGCGGGAGGGATAAGCCTTTGGGAGAGTTTAAGCTCGGGTAGCCACCAGCCTTAAAGCCAGTTTAGAGGCAGATCAGAGTGACAGGGAAATAAAGATGGGAGTAAAGCTGCCTGGGAGAAGCAATTTAAATAACGTCTGCTTAAGAAATGAGACAAAAATAGTGCAGAAAGGATAAAACAGCTGACTGTCACCAGAACCAGCACCAAGGGTTGGAACATCCCATCCCTGCTCATCCTGCCCACCAACATATTTTGGGGGGAAAAAGGGGAAAAACCCCACTCTCAGAGGTGATGTCCCACATGATGCTGTACAGGTAGAGACTGGTGCATCCCAAATGCACAGGCATCCCTGGGTTGATGGTTGGACTTGATGATCTTGGTGGTCTTTTCCAACCTTAGTGATTCCATTATTCTATGATCCTGGCCCCAAAAAGGTTTTTGATGGGGAGGGGATGGCTTTGCTCAGCATCACCAGCCTCACCATGCCACAGACTATTGGGACATCTTCTGGTGCTCCCATTCCATGCACAGCTCATGTCCCCCACCTCAGAGAGCAATAGCCCTTGGCAAGTCTCGGCTGTCTGCTCTGTCGGGGAACACGAAACCGAGCCAAGCAGGGAGCGTGCTGTGCTAAGCCCCCCAAAATGAGTCAGGATTTCACCTCCTGAAATCCTTCTTGAGGAATATCCATGCCCTGCTCAAGCTCCTGCACCCCATCCCCTTTTGGGGATCACACTTTACTGAGGTCTCAAATTTTGGCCAGCTTCGCAGCAGATGACAATGGTTTTGTTGAGGCAGATTGGGCAGAGTGCATTCATGTGACAGATTTAGGTTTGTCAGAGGGGGTTTTGGCTAACAACCTGAAAATTGTCGTTTTGACAAGGACTTCAAAAAGCTCTGCCACAAAGACCATTTAAGCCTTGTTTCTGTGAGAGCACTTTTTCCCCCGCTTCCCGCAATCCTATTAGGATGGCTCACATCCAGCACGCAGCATTGCAACAGGAATCCAACCACCACCTGCACCCAGGAGTGCATTCACCATATGTTCCCCATCCCAACCAGTTTCTCTTCCCCATGCATCCCCCTACTTTTCCCCTGCAAACCCCCAAATCTCTGTGTTCTGTTGCTCAGCACCACAGCGCAAAAGCAAAACCCACATTCCGGGGGACGACCACAGCCATCCCAAGGAGGAACAGCAACCAATTGACTCTCATTAAGAGTTCAATAATGTCCGGGAGATTACAGCTTTGATAAGCACTCTGCTGTGCAGCTAGGGTCAACTGTATTAGGAAAATGTAATTAAGCTAATAAATTCTTGACGTTTTTTTCCTCCTCTCCAGGGTACGAGTCGCTCAGCGAGCCTCATTAGCTAGTGAAGCCACACTTCCATCTGGGGTGGGCTGTAGAGCTTAAAGCTGTGCTTTGGGGACGGTTGCAAGGCAGGAAGCAGAGAATTGTTGCTAAACTCCCTAAACCATTTCTCCATACATACTGGTTGCAGTTGCTGCCATCAATACCATGAATGGATCATTCATATGGGGTTAAAGCTGTTGTCTACAGGCTGCAACCAGCCCTAAACTTCTCCCACCTCTTTCTCCCACCCATCGCTTTTCTCCACCCGCTGCCTTCCAGCACATTTCCCAACCACAGCAGCAACTCCTCCTCTCCCCAGCATCTACTCTTGGAAACCTCCACTGGCACAGCTCATGATCACTAGGAATAGCAAGGCACGTGGAGGTCCAGCTCCTGCAAACAATGCCTCCTGATTAAAACAGCTGCCTAATATCCTGCCCCAGGAAGGGGAAACTCCAGCTCTGCAGCATCTCACATCCAACACTGCCTTCCCAGCTCCTTGCATGGTGGGTGGTGATAGAAAGGTGCTTGTATTGCAGATGCATCCTCTAAAAAAGCAGCCCTCAGGCTCCAGCTCAGCATCCTCGTATCACAGCACAAGTTGCATACAGTCACGCTCCAGCTATGGCACGATCCTCCACCCCCTGCCTGCAAAGGTAACAGAGCAATTGCTTCATAGAGACATCATGAATCAGCCTTTAATATAGTGCACATTGCATTATTTTTAGCCAGGACGCTATTGTACTATGCTAGTGCGCAGGAATCAGACCATGAAATTGGCTGGATGCAGGCTCGTCTTGTTTGTCAGCATGAACAGGCAAACAAGCAACTGAGCGGTGCCAGGGTGAAATGTTGAAAGTGCAATTGAATGGCATCTTGAGATCAGCAAGCTGGGCGTTGAGAGGGACACAGGATGTATAGTCAACAGCATCCTAGACAGTGGGTCCTGAGGGCTCTACTCAAGCTATGAGGAAGGTTTGCCCTAAAATTAACCTGCAGACCTACATTCAGAGCCTGGTGGGGTGCCTATGGCAAAATTGGTGCTAAATAGCAGCTGCCACCAATCTAGATACAAGGTGTCAGCCCCATCTAAGCAGAGCATGAGAGCAGAAAAACCTCATCGTAGCCCAACTCAAGCCAGAGGGACCCTTGGGGCTGATGGGCACCCCATTGGGTTGCAATTGCCTCTATTTGTGCTACCAAGGCAATTAATAGTTGCTTGATGCTATGCTGAACCCCAGCCACGCCAGAACAAGTTCCATGGCTAAAATACAGCAACAAGTCCCCAAAGAGCCCCCGAATAGGCTGCCAACAGCCCCACGCATGGCATGTGAGGAAAATGGATCAGAACACGAAGTGTTGCTGGAGGATGTGGAGCCAGGAAAAAAACCAAACCCATCCAAGAGAGATGAAGAAGGCAATCACAGTTCTTCTTCCAGCCCAAATTGTTAGTTCAGCAAATTAAAGATGAACAGGCCATGTTTTGACATCGCTCAAGTGTTTTGCTTCCTTTCCTCCCAAGTCAAGGTTAGTGGTTCCAAGCCCTAGTACTTGGCCAAGAGCAGAGTGAGAGGATGGCTTTAGGGAAGGGCAGCATAGAGCTCCCAACACTGCCAGAACATCGAGGATAGGGATGATGGGGTAATCCCAGAGAGATGGTGGATGCCCCATCCCCGGAGACGCTCAAGGTCAGACTGGATGGGGCTCTGAGCACCTGATTGAGCTGTGGGTGTCCCTGTTCCTTGCAGAGGAGTTGGACCAGGTGATCTTTTAAGGTCCCTTCCAACTCCAAAAGCTCTATGACAATGATTCTATGATCTCCATTGCTCCATTGGAGCAATTGTGGGGCTGCAAAACCCAAGTTATACAGTTATTATCAGCACTGTGCTGTCTCCACAAATTAATGGTGAGCAATGAGAGCAGAGCTGGCAGCAGGGCTTACCCCAAAGATGCCCCTCTGATGCTGTGCTCATGGCAGAAGTCAGCTGGAAGCAGAGGTCAGGGCTGTCCCGCTGCTCTGGGGTTAATCGCTTCATTAGGACTTGAGTATGGCATTCGCTTGGCACAGGCAATTAGCAGCTGGTATTTATTTCGCCCGCAGCGGATCATGCCCTGCTCTTCTGGAAACACAAAATCTAAAAAAGTGGGAAAAAAAGAAACATTTAATGCCTGGAGCTGTGGTCTTGCAGCAGATCTGCCAAGTGCTTACGGAGCATCAGTGGGAATGGCTGCGGCTGAGCTGATCGGGGCCGACTGAACCCGAACTCAGCCCCAGCTGCCTTCACAGGAGCTTATTTCCACTGCTGTGCTCCTCTCTGCTGCTGCGTTTGATGTCTTGCAGGGTCCCTAGGGGCAGAGTCGTGTGAACTAACACAGATTTCAGAGGGTTTTATCATCGCTCCCAGAACCAAGATCTCTCTGCGCTGGAACCATGTTGCAAAGCTTTGATAGGAAAGCTACAGCCTGGTGGGTCGCTGGCTTTGCATTGCAGGGATGCCACAGGGGATGGTTTGCAACAGAAATTCATTCGCCGGGAGCTAAGCCTGCAGATAGCTTTGGTGGCTATCAGTCCTGTGCATACTTTTCGTGGTGTTGCTTTCACTCTAACAGCGAGTGCAGCAGCCAACAAGAGCTGCGAAAGTGTGGGGCAAAGGTGCAACGTCCCTGTGCAAATATCCCCACTGCTTCCTGCTGGTGTCACCACCAGGTTAAGTCATATTGTCAAAACCCCAAATTTTCCCCAGAGCTCATCTGGGATTGAGCCCAAAGCGTCTTTCTCATCCCCGGTAGGAGCAATGCCAAGGTGTGCCTTTTGCTGGAGATGCTTCAGCTCTGCCTCGCACACACCTGGGATGCTCTTGGGGATGTTAAGCATTCGGCAGCATTTGGATTATTACCTGCTGCTCAGTTGGGTTTAATCCTTCCAAATAGCTGAGAAAATTCACTAGTAGGAATTAAGAGGGCACAGATATCGCCTGCTGGCTGCAGGAGGCAGCTCATCCCACTGCTCTCTGTCCCCCCTGTTGCCTTGTTCAGCTGAAGCTTTTTGTGCTAACACTGCCGGTTTACAGTGGGCTGACCCTGCAGTGGCATTACCTGAGCATGGCGCCCATTGCAGCTGGGGAAAAGCAACTGGATTTTCAGCTGCAGCATGAAATAGCCCACTGCTGCTGTTGCAAGCCCCTGCAATCCAGCTGCTCTGAGCAACCACCCACAATAGGGTTTGCATGCTGGCACTCATCCCTCTGCATGGAAAACCATGGAAAGCTCATAAGAAATTGCACCAAAGCCCTTTTGTTTTGCTGCCAGTCCATTTGGAGCACACATTATATTGAAACACTCCACTGAAGCATCAAGGCTCTGCATCCCAGCGCTTTCCAGCAGCCATTTCCTTGATGATCCCTGCACAGAGCTGCAGCAGTGCAGTGGTTAACCCTCTGCTTTGCATCCCCAACCTCGTCAGCTTCAATCACAGCACAGAAGCAAAAAGGATGGGCGAAGGACAGAGGCTCCTTGGCTTCTTTGCAAGAGAAAGAGATTAAGGGGGTGGAGCTGCTCAGCAGCAGTTTTGTAAGACCCCAAAATCCAGTGCATATGCTCCACCATCAGCAAAGTACATCCCAAAACTGCAGCAGCACCCCAGCACGTCCCAAAGCATTGCATTCAGCCAACAGAATCATTTCCCAGTGTGCAACAGTAGGATTTTCCCACGGGATGCCTCTCCCATGGGGTGGGCAGGGCCATAAGGAACCTCATAACCTTATTTAAAAGTCACTGTTGTTCATAATGGAAGGCACTTACCCCCCTCAGATCCATCATTTGGTTTTATTGCTGGTAATAACTCCTGGAAAGTCATCAACAGATGGAAATTTTATTTGGTTAATCATCACCATCCGAGTTGCTGTGGGAAGGCACTGGCGGAAGGAGCAGAATGGGGGCAGAGACAAGGCTGTGCCCACCCCAGATCCAAAAGCAGGTAAATCCACAGTGCTGCACCTTTCCCAGCCTGACCCGTGAGTTTTGCATGGCTCAAAGTTTGCAGGAGGTTTTAACTTTGCAGGGGGCATTGCGTCCTCATGCAGCAGACCCTGAGTTTGCATTTCTGCTAGGCACACGTTATGGCAAAGTATATATTTATATCTATAGGAGGAGGCAATACTGCATAAGCCTCTCTATCACTACTGTGCATGTGTAGCCACATAAAAATATCCTTTTTTTTTTTTTTGCAAGGCTGATTCCCATGTAAACTGCTGCAAATCTGCTGCTCTCAGCGGGCAGCACACGGCCCTACAAGCTGGAGCTGCTGCAAGAGGCTGCACTGAGAACCTGTGGAGAGGTTCAGGGCATGATCCCAAGAATTTGCATTCATTTGGATTTCTGGGAGAATTAAGCCCAAATAGGGCATATGCCCTGCTATATAAGATGGGAGGATGTAACACAGTTCGAAGGCTTCATGCCCTGGCGAAAGGTCCCTGAGTGTGACAGAGGACACCAACCCATACCAAACCCAACTCAGGATCAATACATCACCATACAAAAACCCATTTGGTGCAATAATAAAGGGTTGGGGTTGCATCCCCCAAAGCAAAAGCGGGGCAGCAGAGGGAGGATTAGAGCCACTCCTGCCCAGGGGGAAGATGAGCTCATTATCTGCAAGTTAAGCTGGATTAAACCCGAATTGCAAGCCAGCAACAGGGAGCAGCACCAGGGGTAATGCACTCTGTCTTGACTGCAATAGAAAAATAATAATTTAAAAGAATGCTCTGAATTCAACTTCCTCCCATTTTTCTTTTTCCCCTTACCCCGTATCTCCTTACTAGGGGATAGCACTGGGAGAAGTGTTGTGTTGGCACTGCTGAGCCCATGGGATTTCGCAGCTTGCTGCAGCAAGGAAAATATTGACAGAGCAGGGCTGCTTTGTCAAGTCTTTATATCAGAGCAAAGCTGACTTTCATCTCGCTCCGCAGCCACCTGTTGCTTTGGATGGAATAATTCGCGCATTGCCAGCAGATCAGGGCTTAATAACAATGCACCTTCAGCAAGACCCCAACTCTTTTGCATGGAAACACTGTTCTGCATCCACGCTGCATCATTGCAAGGGGTTTAGCTCGCTCCAGCTGTATGCACTAAGGGTCTACGTATGCATGCCCACACATAGAACAGAGCTGGAGGACTGGAGGAGGATTGCTGTGCCATGGCACTAGGACACACTATAGTTCATTTTCAAAGCCATAGGGGCAGCAAGCAAGCAGGGTCATGGTAAGCCTGCTCGCTGCACGTATATAACACATTCGCACACGTTATCTGGATGCTCCTAAACATGGGTTGAGAGGAGCAGAGAGCACCAGCTTGGTGCCATGTATGCAGCACCCACCACAAGGCACTCAACCCTCACCATCCCATCCTGCACTTCTGCAGTGAGTTAATCACTTTCCTATTCTTATTGCTCATGTCTATCATCCCTTCCCAAGTCTCAACTGAGCCCATCTTCAGAGCAGCCCTTCCTCTGCAGCTCAAAGCAATTCCTCCTTTGCTCCTCCACCCTCCCCAGGGGGCTCCTTTACTGTTTGTTATTATTATCATTAGAAATTTCTGTATTTTTAAGGCTCTCCTCCCCTCCAAAGGGCATCCCTAGGGCAGACCACCTTCCTGCCTTGCTGGGAAGGGACATGGGGACCCTTTGATATCCCCAACCCTTGCTGAAACAAGCACCCTCCTCCCCATCCTCACACAGACAAAAGACTATTTTGGGAGAAAGGTCATTGAGGGGGACAAAAGCCTGGGAGGCATCAAAATACTTTGATTAAAGGCAATGGAGGGGGAGAAATTTTTCAGTACATCAGTTTTCTCATAGCCAGTCCATGGCACACCACCACCATTTACCATTGCATCCTTTGCAATTGCACCGCTTACCATCCCACCACAGCTGCACTATTTTGCAGATTTTTTTTTTACCCTACCTTTGACAGAGACAGAGCAAAAAAAAAAAAAAAAACAGAACCTTAAAACTATTTTCTGCTGCTCCATCATTTGTCTTGGAAAATCAGGTTGGCATCTCCCTTCGACTCCAAACCATGAGACACCCCTTCATGCAGGAAGATTTAAGGAGAACAAGGAAATAAATGCTGGTTTGGGGGCTGAAAGCCCCCATGGGCTGCTTCGTCCCTTTCCCAGCCTGCCCCCACAGCGTGGGTTTGCAGAGCGCATCCCTTTCCCAAAAATAAACCCCAGCCGTGGATCATCTCCAGTGCTGTCAGGTTGCATTTAGATTGCAAAAGCACTCAGCTGCTGCACCCAGGCTGAAAGCAGGGCAGGGCTGCTGCTTGCTCAGCCCTGCATCCTGAAAAAGCATCTGCTGGTGGCTAAGCAACCCATGCTGCCCCCTGCCCCAAATCCTTCAGCCCCAAATCCCCACTGCATGTTGGCCCTATTAAGCCAGTCCCGAGGGAGTGCAATGAGCTTCATTTAGGGGGAGCAGGTCGTTAATTTCTCATCTTTGTTCCCTAATGACTCCAAGCAGGGAAGGGCCATGAGCTGTCACCAAGGTCACCTGGAGCTGGTGACAGCAGAGGCAGCCTGGATGTGGGGAAGGGACTGACCCTTGTCTACAACGAGACACCCTTCCTGTGTTCTGCCTATCTGCACCACATCTTTAGGAGATGCCACCTGGATGTCCCCTGGAAGATGCAGCAGGGAAAACCTGGGGACACACCACCAGGACACTCCCTAGTAGGTATCACCATGGCAGCGTTGGGACAAATCACTATTAAGCACTCAAGAGATGCCACCAGGGCACCCCTGGGACATAACTCCATGGCACTCTTTGGAGATGCCACCAGGGCCTCCTCAGGACCTACCACCATGGAATCCCTGGGAGATGCCACCAGGGCACTTTGAGACTCCGTAGCACTCTTGAGGAGATGCTACCAGGGCCTCTTCGGGGGGGGGCATCCACATCTCTCCACTCAGCTACACCAGTGTGCTCACACACAAATCATCCCAACAAGAAAAAAAAACAGGGGGAAAAGAGCCACTACCTCTTTGGCACCATTCCCCATCAGCATAAAACTGGTTTCCATCAGCTTCACAGCTACTATGGGATGTCACCAGCCCCATTCACACCGTATCTGGATTCTGAGACAGGAGAAAAACTTAATCAGAAAAGACTTTGAGGGCAAAAAAATAATCCCAGCAAAGCACATTTAATGGCTAATTAGAAAAATACTCAAAAATTGGTGCAGGGCAGATAATCTTTGCTCACCAGTAGCACACACCACACCGTCCCATTTCAAGGTTGAGTTGCCAGGAATATCAATCTGATAATTGTAGTGCTACAAATGAAAATCAAATTGGAGGCAGTTAGAGAATCACATTATAAATTGATTTAGTCCACAGACAAGTTTCCACCTCCCTGGCCCTGGGATTTTGTGCATGGATGGAGAGGTCTGGGTATCAGAGAAAAGAGACGGGGCACCATTGGAAGCAGTGGAGTCATTGTCCATGGTGGCTTGCAAGAAACATGGAGATGGGGGACATGGTGGTGATGGGCTGATGGTCAGACTTGATGTTCTTAGACGTCTTTTCCAACCTTAATTATTCTGTGATTCCCTCTGTCCATTATTCCCTCCATCCCCCACCATTTCTGAAAGAAGGGCAATTTTAGAGCTGCTTCTTGATTTCTGAGCATGAGGGTCATATCAGCTTGTTGGGATGCTGTTGACAAAGCTGGAAAGATAGCTGCAATGGAACAAAAACATCTGCACAAAACAGGTTACAAAGTATTGCAAGGAAACATGCTGATTCCTATGGGATTTATTTCCAGGCTGAACTTCACCCAAAATTTCCTGCCCTCCAGAAACAGCTTCTGTGCTCCAATGGGAAGTCCCCAAAACAGCTCCCAAAACAGAGGATTACGTATCCCAAATCCTCAATTCATAGTCAAAAAAGGGCTATTTCAGCAAAGCCCCATTTCAGCACAGCCAGTACCCAATGAGCGCTCACACCTCTGCTTTATTTCTGCATCTCCAAGTGCCCCAATATATACAGATTCCTTCTTTATACAGGTCATAATATACACCATATTTATATATATTTATAGATATTCACACGCAGACACACAAATGCCTTCAGCACAACCCCAGTGCCTCCAAAGCCCGCAAGGAGGTCGTTGCTTCCCATGTTTAAAAATTCCCCTCTCCCAACATGCAAATTGAGTTTGTTTGTTTGGGGATTTTTTTTTTGGGGGGGGGGCCTGTAGGAGGGAGGAGGGGAGTCAAAAATGACAATTTTTACGGTGTTTTTCCTTTCATTTTTTTTTTCCTTATTTCTCCTTAAAAAAAAAAATAACAGGGGTGGTGCACTCACCGACGCAACCGCCCCATGGCAGCGTGTAGGGTGGCTTTGAGGTAGGCGCCGCGTGGGCATCCCCCAGGTGCTATAGCATCAGCGGGAGCTGCCAGATGAGCAGGGTGCTGTCAGCATCACCACCCCGGCGTTGCAGCTCAGAGCTGAAGTTACGGTACCCTCTGCCCCCCGAAATGATGGCGACAGAGGAGATCTCCTTGCGAGGAGCATCACGGGCGCAGGGCCGGCTCCGTACCCACACATCAGGGTCATCGGCCATCTCATAGATGGAGCCATCTTCTTCTGTATGCTCTGGGGTACCAGTCCCAACCGGAGCATCCCGCACTGATAGCAGCTGCCCAGGGAGGTGGGAGGTGGAACGGAGGCGATATTGCAACAAAATCCCTTTTTTCCTTATTTCCCGTGGTGGGGGTCCATCCAGCTCGAGAGGTTTCTCTTCCTCACCTTCCTCTTCCTCTTGGTCACCTTTTAGCACATCAGGGGCCAGTGTGCTCAGTGCTACAGCCAAGAAGTCCACGGGGCCGCCATGCCCGTTGAGGGACACCATGCCTTTTCCTATGCAAAATAGAGGGATTTGATTAACAAAGAGCCCAAATGTTGTCTTATGGGGGAAGTTTTTGGGGATGCTCACCAGTGATTTTGGGGATGCCCTCCAACCGGGGCACGGGCAGTAGAACAATGATGCCCTGGTCGGTGCCGACCCACAGCAAGCCCTGGCAGATGAGCAGGCTGGTGACACGGACGTGTCTTTGCCCTGAAAAAAGGGAAAAAAGAGAGAGACGGGGTTTGCAGCAGCATCGTCCCCCTTGCAAAGTGGATGACTGCCATCCCAAAACTGAGCATCACCCATGCATGAAGATCTCTGCACAGGGAAAAATGCTGAAAATATCAATAAATAAATAAAGAAAAAAAATGAAGGAACAGGAGCAGAGAGAAGTGAGGCTTCTAATGGCACATGAATATTTTATCGCAGGGACTTAGCGCTACAGTGTCGCACTCGGTGAAGCGATATATCTGCGGAGATGCATTCCAGTTCTCAGCGAGAACTTTATTAATGGGCTGTCTGGTTAAAAAGGATGAGGGAGCATGAGTTCAAAAACGCATTAATACCCCACGCTCACTTGCCCAGTAAGAAAAGGAAGTGATAAATATTTCAATATGCCCTGAAAAGAAAAAAAAGCAACTTACATGAGTAGCACGCGTATAACTAATTATGCAATTACGACGTTTTGTAGCTGGAACAAGGGGGAGGCAACCTTGCAAGCCCAGGGCTGAGCCTTGTCCTTTCCTTGGCACATCAGAGCAGCTAAGAGCCAAAGAGGTGGAAACAGAGTGCATGAGGTAGAGGTGTGCATGCTTGGGTGCATGCACAGTGCAAAGATGGGTGCAAGAATGAGATGCAAAAAGGCATGCAGCAGTGCATAGATTCACACACAGATGCAAAGACAGGGCACACGGATGGATGCAAGGGTGCAAATATGGGCACAAGGATGCATACTTGGGTACAAAGATGGAGCGCATTCATGCACGCACGGATGCACGTAGGTGTAAGGATGGGGTACATTAAGCACATGGGAGCAAATATGGATGCAAGGATGGGGTGCATGGATGCATGTAGGGAGTGGAAAATGGAATGCATGGATGCATGCCTGGGAGCAGGAGCGAGATGCATGGATGGCATGTGCTGATGCACACACATGCATGAATGGGATGCACAAGCATGAAGAGTAGACGCATGAATGGGTGCACAAGTGCCCAGATTGGATGCATGGATGAAGAGAAGTGGTCCTATCTTCCCAGCAAAGTTCAGTCTTGCTAACACCCTACTCAGACCTGTCCAAGCCCATCCCAAAGCTCCTGCAGCCTAAAAACTGCTCCAGCAGCCTAAAAACACCCCTTTCCCTCAAACTGTTAGCATTTTTCTCAAGAGCTATGAAGACTTCAGAGTGATGCTCCCAGCTCCATCCCTGCAACCTATAGAGGGTGATCACAGGACAAAGCTCCAGCCCTTGCAACAGATGAACTCCCTGCACAATTTCTCTGCAAAGCAAGGCACCCGGAGGATAGATGCCCCAGGTTTTCCATTCATTGGGATGAGGAGCCCACCTGGGAGGACAAAGGTGGTCCTGGTGGCAATGTTGATTTCCTGTAGGTGCTCCAGCGTCTCGGTGTGGAAGAGGCGGATAGAAGAACCTGAGGAAAACGCCATCCAGACGCCACTGCCTGCCTTGATCATGTGTGTCACACTGGTCTCTGTGTCTGGGTGAGCCTCAAAGGTTTGCTGCCAGAGGGAGAAAATCAAGATGAAGTCAGAATAAAGAAGGAATCACAATAAGAGGCTGCTAGGTTGGACACTCTAGAGGCTGCTGTAGGGCTGCAGATCCATATGGGGAGGGGAAGGGAGGGGATGGGATAGAGGTCCTTGCTTTCCTCACTAGCTTTGCTTTTAGCAGACAGCAAACTCGGCCCCTCACCCATCTCCTCTTGGTTCTGTGGGGGCACAGTTCAGCCTTTCCCACTTCTCCCTTTCTCAGTTCTCCTTTACAAGATTTATTTGCTGGACCTAGATGCATCTTTCAAGATTACACTAAGGTGGGACAACACCTTCCTGCCTTCCTCCTGCCCCAAAAGCCAGCAAGACCCTGCACAGGACCTGTTTAGGGTTTGGAGGTGCATGGCAACTTTTGAACATGAGGAACAGAAAACAAAACATCCTCCTCTGAGATATTCCAATGCATCCAAAATCCCAACCAACACCATGTTTACCTGTTTTCTACCCATTTTACCACCTCTTCCTGCTGCAGTGAGCCCTGTTTCATGACTCTCTAAATATCACACTGCAGAGCATTGGATTTATGGACCTGAAACCATTTCCATGAAATGAACCCCCTGAAAATCTCCCAAGCAGCAGGTAAGGCATAAAAACTCAGGTAAGCATTGAAGGCAGGTTGAGAATGGCTCAAGTCTGCAGATACGGGATGCTCCAGAGCCAAGTAGGCTCTGGTAGCATGATAGTGCTGAGAAAAGGGGAATTTTAGGGGTTATCATGATAGGAATCTGCTGGAAGCAGGAGTGTGGCTGCAGCATGCACTGTGCTTGCTTCTCCAGGTGCTGATTTCCTGCTTAATTGCAACCCCAGGGTCTTGCTGCAGTGCAGCTCCTGCTTTCCACATGGCAGCAACAAGCTCACAACCCAGCAGGTTGGCGAGCAGTGTGCAGGACTGAATCACCTCCATGCACCCACTCCAATGTGACTTCCCTCATATGCTTGAAATTTTGCTTTTTAAAGAAAAGGAGCGGCACTGAAGCCCTCCCTGGAGAGCATTAGCATGGTGCAGCATCTCAAAATTCTTGCACAAAGCAGAGGTGGTTGAAGATTATTAGGTTATCTCGCCCTCTCTCCCATCCAGTGCCGGATTTATTCCCTGAGGCTACATTCCCAAGCTGCTATTTACAGACCTTGGTTTGCAGAGCTGCACTTATACAGAACAAGTGCAAGTTCCCATAGGGAATCCAACCCAATTCAGACATGCAGGGAGCAGCAATTGGAGCTGCAACCTGCTGCTTGCTCACTATCAACCTGCATTGAGCCCCAGGCCCCATTACATCCCCCCCCCCAACCCCCCCCAAAGAGATGCTCAGGGTCACTGGGCTTGGCATCCTCCAGGCCGTGCCCCTCCTCTTTTTCTCCCTTGTTTTTCTTCTGCAAGAATTCCTACCTGGCTCCTGCCATAAATAAGATTGGAGACAGAAAACTAATACAGTCCCTTGATGCATTATTCATCCTTGGCACTGGTTTTAGGATGGATTTATGACAGCTAATACATGCAAACTAAGTTTAGGCATTAAATTTGAAAATTAAAGGTAAGATAAAGGTGGGTTTTTTTGGTTTGTTTTTGTTTTTTGAGTAGAGGTGACTATTCAGCATCCCCTGCTCACACAGCCACAGGAAAGCTGTCCCAAAAGGGACACAGGGGTTGGGAAGATGCTGGGTGCCCCCAGGGTACCTGAGCGCAGAGGGTGGAGGTGTCCAGGACGGTGACCTGGTTGGCACAGCTGGCCCATAGGGTCTCATCCAGCATCAAGAGGGCTCGCACGGGGCCAGTCCCCACAGGCAGGCGGGTGGGCTGCTCGGTCAGGTCCCACAGACCCCCTAGGGCAGAGCACAGAGACTAAGAAGAAGCTCAAACGTAAGGGAAAAAGAAAATAGATATTGTCACACAAGCACAACTGGGGCATGCGCATGCATAAAGAAGTGCTAGCACTGGGCATCCGTATTGCACAAAGGTGTCCCCTTTGGGTGCTGGGGTCACCTCCTGCCGCCCCAAACCTCAATACCATCACCAGGAACACAGGTGCGAGCTCTGCTCCAATCCCTAAGTCACATAAGCAGCAGTCAAGCCTGGGGCACATGGACATTGTCTCCCTTCCATTGTTTGCATGAAAAATAAAGGATGGGGCAGTGTGCACAGGCAGCAGACTCCCCCACTTTTCAGCACCCAGAGCTGGGGATGCTTTGCTCCTATGCAAACACCCTCCTGGCAGCTGCAAACAGCCACTGCTGCACAGCCACCTGCAATGCTTGGGCACAAAAATTCTCCCCCCGGCCCTTATTTTTCGGTTGTTGTTGTTTTTTCACTCCTAAACTGCTACTCCAGAGTCAGTTCATCTGGGGCCAAACTGGAGCATCTCAGTGAAAGAGATCCAATCTGGGTTCCCATGAATTCACCACGACCAGTGGGTAACTGCCATTACTTTCAAGTCAGCAACTTACTTCCACTGCAGTTTTAAGACCAGATACTCAGGATCCAAGAGCTTAAAGAGCCCTGAGGCTGTCAGAGCTCTGCTCCCAGCAGCAGGATTTTGCTACTGAGCAAAGCATGCTGCAGGTGGGCTCTGCTCACTGCTATTTCAGGGAAGCTTTGCTCTAACTAAGCCACACAGCAATTTTTCAAAAGATAGGGAGAAGATATTAACAACAACAAGAAAAACCTTGCTAGCAGCTTGTTGCCTTCCGTGTGCAATTGTGCAATGGAAGGGAAATTTAATCCATGCTATTCACTTACTTGCACGCTTGTTAAGTGGGAAGGTGGGGTGTAGAGCACCCGAAAACACACTATAGGCAGCTTTGGTGCTTCTTGCTGCAGGTTGTAAACTAATAGAAGTTTTTTTTTTTTCCAAAACAGAG
Source organism: Numida meleagris (assembly GCF_002078875.1). Taxonomy (NCBI): domain Eukaryota; kingdom Metazoa; phylum Chordata; class Aves; order Galliformes; family Numididae; genus Numida; species Numida meleagris. The sequence continues at coordinate 126,941 of NC_034428.1, forward strand.
TGCTATTTGAGACCCTTTCCTACCCTCTAGTGACGAAGCAGAGAAAAACAGCAGGGAAATGCCTCCAAGAAGTCCGCAAGTGCCACACTTCAAGCAACATCTTTGCTGCAGCATCTCCTCCTTGTGGGCCACTGAGGCCATTTTCTGCACATTATAGGGCCCAAGCTGAACACTATTCACTGTGCCAATGCAAAATGCAATCCCCCACCATCACCCAGGGCTGCAAAGGAGGGGATGAAACAGTGCAAAAATGGTGCTTCCAGCACTATTCTAGCAGCCAGCACACCCAGTGCATCCCACTCTCCATTTTGGGGGGTGTCACAGCAAAGCATGCACTGGGTTGCTGTCCTCACCATTGTTCCTGGGGTATGCAGCCACTGTCCCATCCTGCAGCCCTGCAAACAGGTACTCAGGGCTGTGCTTCAGGCAGAGGACTGGTTGCATGCCAGGGCTCTTGCAGGTCAGCAGGCACTGTGTCCCCGTGTCCACGCTGCCGTACACTGCAATGCTAATGGGAAAAATACAAAAGCAGGATGCAGAGCAGGAGGTGGTGGTGGTCATTGCTTCAAAATTTTGGCGCAGTGCTCCTCTGCAGTAATTGCATACAAAAGAGGGTTGCAGGAGCAGTGGATGCACAATTGCACACTGGTGCTCACCTGCCGTCTCGCAGTCCCAAGCAAACAGTGGGATGCAGAGTTGCAGGGGGCTGCTCAGCACCTGCTCGGGGCTCTTCGGTCCCCTCTGCATCCTCCTCAGCCACCTCGGGGATATACTCCATGCACAGCACTGGTGATGCCACTGGGAAGGATTTTACTGTCCGCGGCACCGAGCGATTGAGGGAGAAGATCTCCACTTGTCCCCCTGCACCTTCCTGGCCACCCCCAACCTGTGCGGATCACAACTGAGTTTTAGCATCTCAAGGGTGGAAATAACCCAAATCTAGTGCTTTTTGCCCCATCTTACTTACCCAGAGGTAGCCCTGCGGCAACGAGGTGCTGATGGCAGAGAAACCCAACAGTGAGGATTGCACAGGGTTGTGCACTGCAGCGCTGAGCTGTAGGAGACATACGCATTTACCCCATGCATACCCCAAAAATCAAAACCCTACCATAGCCCAGTTTGTCTTTTTTGCTTTTGTCCCCCAGCCAGCCCAGATTGCATCAATTTCTGGCAAGCAATTTGGCCACCCCCTCTCAACCTGTTCACCATGGGATTTCAGTCTATTACACCCAAAAAATGGAGCAGAAGGGGAAAGAGCTATACGGCAGATGGACATTGCTTTTACCTGCAGATCGAGGGCTTTCGAGGAAAAGGCAGGCATGTGGCAGGAGAGGATTGGGCACCAGAAGGGAGCTTTGCTCTTCTTGTCTTCGTCGGGACAGAGCCAGCCTGGCTGGTTCTCCTCCCCTGCATAGAACAGAGTGGATTAAGGACAGCCCCAAAATAAGCATGGTTGGGTGCAGCAGGAGGTGCAACATCACTCCTCCCAGTACCAGCCTTTGAGATGCCACAAGCCACCACCATCCATGGTGGACATCCCACCACCTTTTCCAGCTCTTGCCCAAGCAACCACATTAAGCTGCACGTCGACTCCCCTACTTCCCCCCAAAACATAATAGATATGGAAGGAAAAGATCTAATCCATTTCTTCACATTAGGCTTTAATGTGTTTTCATTTCTAACTCATGGATACAGGATTATCCCCCAGGCATCACAGATTAAAAACAACACAAACTGCTCAAAACAAGGGAATCAAAAGTCATTTGAACTTGTGTTTGAGTGCTTGGATTCCCCTCAGGCTAGAATGATTTTTCTGCCATTAAACTTTTTTTTTTTTTTTGCTGCAGTGACTCGTGGTGTTAAATAGGAATAGAGACATGGAGGTTTCCAGGGTAGGACTCTTCCCTTGTTATTCGCCCTATTTCATGGGAAAACAGAGCAATGACAGCAGCAGCATATGGCCAAGCTGAGATCTATCACCAAGCATCCCAGAGATGCCACTCAAGAGCATCAAAACACAAAGCATTTTGAAGGAGAAACACTATTTCCCACTTCCAGCCAACCAAGCACTTCTCCCATCATCCTCATCCAACCTTGTCCCCTGCTCCCACTCATCCGTCAGGATACAAACCCTTCTCTGCTCCCAGATTTTGCTTTTAGAAGCAAGACCACTCCAACAGGTACTCACGCAGCCCAATCTTGGCCAGGTGCAGACAATTGACCCAGGAGATCTTGCTCAGAGGATTTGGAGTGATGAAGACCACCATGACACTGATGGGGCGGCCAGACCTGTTGGGGGAAGTCATTAGATCGCCTTCATCCCCCTCCTTCTCTCTGAGTTGATGTAGCAGCAGGGAAAGCCCACTCCATTCCCAGAATTGGGAACCCACTTGTCTGGCTTGCCAGGCAGCAGGAGACGGAGGCGGCACTTGTTGGCAGAGTGGATCTCTTCCTCCTTCACCTTCATCATCCTCTGCAGGGCCAAGCACCAGTCCTGGGCCACCGTCATGTTCAGGTTCTGAGGGAAAGAGGAATAGTGAAAACACCTCCAGAGGCCTGAATCCCCAGGATCCATCTGCAGGTCAGCTGAGGAGCTCAGGAACCAGCCATCCACCCATCCAACAAACCGCAGAACGACTTGGGTTGGGAGGGACCTTAAAGGTCATCCAGTTCTAGCAAGATCATTTAAGAGTGACAGGTATTCATGAGGCTAGCACAGAGCATGCAAATGAACCCCCTGCAGCTCCCCAGAACAAGGCTTAGGAGGTTTTGTCCCCAAAACAGCAAGAGATTTGCCCCCAAAATGGCAGCACTTGGGTCCCCAGAATGGTGGGAGCTTTGCCAAAGATCTGGCATTTTGGTACCTGGTAGGTGCCGTGCAGCGTGCTGATGAGCAGGGTGATCTGTTCCACCACCGCCAGGTCCTTCTGTAGGTCCTGCAGCTCCTGGAAAAGCCGTGGTGGCCCCAGGTAGACTTTATCTTGGGAAAAGAAAAAAAAAAAAAAAGAGAAATGCAGGATTGGAAGCAGTGTTACCCATACACCCCAAAACCATGCGGCTTGGCGGCAGGTGCTCACTGTGCAAGGCTGGCCCAGTGGGTGCATGCTTCTTGGCACCAGCGTTGTGGATGACGACATTGTCCTTGTCATAGGCACCGCTCTCCTGCCCCACTTCCACCACCTGCACCTGTGGGAGGGCCGTGCTCCACTTCACCACATATTTGGGGCCCAGCGGCACCAGGCTGCTAATTTCCAGCTGACCTCTGCCAAGGGAGGATGTAAAACAGCAAATCAATCAGCAGCTGGTGTTGCCCGTCCTGCAAACCCCACTGGAACCCCCTTGCAAAAAGCAGATGGTAAGCACAGCTTGCAAAACCATGCCATGCACCGTTGCATGTCTGCACCCCCAAACATGGGGCACAAACACAGGAAGCCACACTCAGTGCTTACCTTGGGTTCACTGGCCTGGATGGGGGGGGAAATGTTAATAAAAATGCATTACTGGGGGCAAGAAGAGGGTTTTTCCCTTAGCAGCATCAATCCACAAGACTCCAAAACCCAAGGGAGCTCTCATAGCTTCACGGCACAGGTGCTCAACACATGAATTTGGGAGCGAAACGGCCCCAAATTTGGGCTTCCTCCTCCAAAACAAGGTGAAGTGCTTTGGAGGTAAGGCTAGCAAAAGTCTCTAAGCTCAAAATCAAAGCTGGGAAGGGGAGAGGTGCTGGTAGGGTTGCTTTTGCAAAGTGGCTTGGGGCTGCTGGCACGTACTTGAAGTTGATGTTGGCACAGACCAGCATGTCGTTGAGGAGGAAAACCTTCCGCTCCTTGGACTTGATGAGCTGCCCCCGGTCACCATACACTGTCTCTGTCAGCGTCTCGCAGAGCAGGAGCTGCCGCTGCCCTGAGTTCAGCAGCTGCAGGAGGATACAGCAAGTAAGGGGCTCAGCCCCGGGGCTCTTGCATGCCTCCTGCCCTACAATTTGAGCCGCACTGGGTTCGTGCAAAGATTTTCCCTTCCCCAGGGGCATGCAAAGCTCCAAGCTCTGCAGAAATGCCTGTGCAAAATGCTCACTGTACAACAGATGTGCAAAACACCCCAATGCAATGCCTGTGCAGAATGCTCACTGCATGACAGCTGTGCAAAATGCTCCAGCTCTGCACAACACAGGCCCTTTGCATCACAGTGCAATCACTTTGCACATTAATGTCACTCTGCCATGAGCAAAGAGCCTCAAGGATCAATGTGACTCTTCTGCAGCCTCTTCTGGGTTTTGTTTTGTCCTCTGTTCCTGAATGCTGGCCTCAGGGCCAGGCTGCAGAGGCCACCACGTGCTCCCAGTGCAGTCCAGGATGTGTTGCAATAGCTTGGTGCAGGGTTTTCCACCAACGGTTGCAAAATCAAGCAGATGGATGGAGGGAAGGAGACTACAGATGAAGATTTCCTGAGTCGCAGACTTATTTTTGCTTTTGCTAAATACCATCGTTTCAGGGAAAACAAGAGCTCAGCTTCCCCAAAAGCCCCTCCTGGGAGCCCCAAGCTTCAGCACTTCCGCAAACACCAACTGAAGGGGATAGATGCATACCCAGCCCCTAAAACTCCCATTGCACGGGAATGAGGAAGAGGAGCAAGGCAGAACTACGCACCTTACTGAGGCTGCTGCGGTCGCTGATGCTTTTGCTGAGCTGTTGGATCTCAGCCACCTGGTCAGCCACGCGCTTCTGCTCGTTGAGCTTCTCAGCCAGCGTCTCCAGCTCAGTGAGGGCCAACTGAAGGGACAGGCGGTCCGCATGGCCCTTGGGGGTGTTCTTCAGCATGTCCTGGGAGGAGAAACATCACCGTGGCGTCACTAGCTCCATCAAGCTGTGATGGAGGAAAATCCCCATTGGGATAGGGAAAGCCCCAGAGACCCTCCCATAAGCCCCGGGCAGGCTGCCAACCCCAAAACAAGCCCATTGGTGAGCCAACCTGAAGCACTGTGCCTGCCAAAGCGGGGTGCAAAGCATGGGGTCACCCATACCTGTAGGAGAAGGATGAACTGGGGGAACCTCTGGATAGGTTTCACCATCAGCCCGTAGAGCGTTACCCGATCGGTGCTGGCCATCTGCCGCTTCTGCTGGGAGTAAACAAAAAAAAAGGGGGGGGTTCATCCAGAACGGTGACCAGCAGCTGGTTGTGCCCACATTTGAGACTCACTGACCTTAAGAAAGTCGAGGAAGGCAGGTTTGGTGAGACAAGCCTTCTTGATAAGGGACATGGCAGTGGTGAAGTTGTTGACGTAGTCGCTGTAGACATCCAGCACCATTGACTTGGAGAACTTGGTGCAAGGGAAGAAGGTCAGGATTAGTGCTGTGAGGCACTCTAAAATGGGGCTATGGGTGCTTAGGCTGGGGGTACCCAGGGAGAATGTATCATTTTAGTCTTCCAACCCCATTGCTGGGAAGGGACGCTCAACTTTCCTCCTACCGAGGCCACAAAGAGGTCCCCAATCTTCTCAGCAGAGTCCCACTCAGCCACACGGGAGGAGAGGGCAATCTGGAACATGGAATGGCACTGCAGAATTTCCTTCAGGCGGAAAAACACCACTTGGCATTTCCTGGCACTCAGCACTTTGGGCTCCATCTCCATCAGTGGGTTCCTGTAATCCTACAGTAGACAACAGGACATCAGCATTCCCCAAACCTCTAAAATACTCCTAAAACACCCCCCAGAAGGGGGTCCCCCACCTGCAGGATGCGCTTCAGGGAGTCCACGTAGCTGCGCTCACTCTGCACAATGGAGCCCAGGATGTGTCGCCGCACCACCTTCAAATAATTGGGGAAGGGGAAAAGAAACCCCATGCAGAAGTGACCCCAGGTACACTGTTTTGTGCTCACTCACTCTTAAAATTACTATTATTTTGAGTTGTTCAAAGGGAAGGTGAAGGAGGTGCCCACCCCGCACCCACCTGCTGGGGGCTGAGCCCCGTGGGCATGGGGCCAAGTTCAGGCGGTGGGTGCTTCATGTCAGAGACGGTGACCTCCAGGAAACCTGTGTCCTCCTCCTCCGAGTCTCCTACCACCAAAAAAAAAAACCCCAAACACTTGTTTTATATTTTTCTTGCAAGCTTCTTGGTGCTCAGCACACCCGTAGTCTAGAAGGGGCCATGCTGAGATGCTCCAGGGGCTCTGACTGGGTTTATGGCTGCCAGCATCGCCTGTCCCCAAGCACTGCGGCTGTCACCAGACACCAGCATGAGTCAGGGCCCTGTGAGCCTAGACGCTGCCAGATCCCGGTGGGAAGGGGCCAAATCCTCCCACAAAAGCATCCCACACTGGGGAACCCCCTCCATTTCCTCCCTTCAAGAACAGCTCTGAGCACAGAGAGGCACAGGAAAAACAGCAACGCAAAGCAAAGTGCAGAGCAAAAGCACAACACAATCCTCCTGGCATCCAATCCTGCCTTACCCGAGGCTGAAGCAACTGAGGAAGAGGAGGGTGAGCGGATCACAGTGTCATGGGGCAGGGACGGCCGTTTCTTCCACATGGCTGCGGTCCCCGGCCCCACTACAGCCACCCCGGCCCCCGGCACCCTGCTCCCATCCCTGTGCATATAAATAACCAGAGGGGAGGGCGCTGCCGGCCGGGTGACCTTTTTCCTTCCCTAATTTTGGAAGGGAGGATCCCAGCGTGTCACTGGCAGCTCTGGGGGGCCACCCTGAGTTCCTTCCCCCCCCATTAAAACCAGCATTGGATATGGGATGCTTGGAGTATCCTTTTGGCCAAAATCCCACCCTGGGGTACTGCCATCCCACAGACTGGCAGCAGGACATGGCACACGCAGCAGATCCCCAGGGGCCCCAGTGGATCCAGAGGGGCCACCCAGCAGGATCATACCTCGATCGCAGTGGTCCAGTGAGCCCCTCAAGATGCCAGGGGTGGGTGGTAGCTTTTCCGCCTCCTTCACCCTTCTCCTACACTCCCCATCCCCTATGGGGTATGAATCATATTTTGGATACCCCAAAACATTGCGGTTTTCCTTCTTTTGGCTGGAAAATGGGGCTGTTTCTTATCTGCCAAGGGTGGGAAGAGCATAAGGTGCCACCAAAACGAAGTAGAGATGTGGGAGAACCTTCAGGGAAAGGAACTGTCCACACCCCAAGTGGTGCTTCAGCCACAAACCTCACCCTGCAGCACTGACAGGATAGATTAAGAAAACTGCAGAACACCTTAAATCTCACCCCAAATTAATCATTTCCTATGTTGCCCAAATGGTTTTGGGGCTCATGTTGCCCTGAAACACAAGTAAATAGGATACCCATTGGCTGGATACTTTGGAAAGGGCAAGGAGGGAGCTGAACAGAATTAGCAAAGGGGAAAACAATTAAAAAGCATGAAATGCAGAAGATAAATTGGAGAAAGAACAAGGTAGATGTCAAATGGATATGGCTTAGTTAGCATGATGGCAATGGGTCAGTGGTTGGACTGGATGATCTTAGGGGTCTTTTCCAAATGTAAAAAGTCTAGATAGATTGATGTAAACATGGAAGGGGTCACCCCACTCACCTGGCACTTCCTTACGGTGCAGGAAGGTCACCTTCCTCATCACCGCGATCTTTGTCTTCTCCAGCCCATCCTTGGTACCGCTTTTGGCCGCCTTCATCAGTTGGGTCATCTGAGCAAAAGGCATTAGGATGCTCAATGTCATGCAGCACTGCATCCTCTCCACAATGCTTTGGTGACATCACACATCCCCATTCCTCCCCAGGAAGGCTGAGACTAATGGGGAAGCTGAGGAAGAGGAGGGGCTGGGCACTCAAGGGGCCACCTCTGTCTCTTTTGTGGGGACACAGTGATGTGCCAGCTTGTGAGCAGTGCAGCAAAGCATGAGCATGCAGCCAAAGCCAAGAAAGGGAGGGAAGCGTGACATGAGTGTATTGCAGCAGGATTTTGTTATTAGGGCAATGAAGGATTTCACCCTTTGCACCTGGACTTGCAGTAGTTTTAGTGCAAATTGCAAAAATCCCAGTGTAAACAGGCTGCAAACTACCAACCTGAGTGATCTGAGGCAGGGAAAGGCTTTGCAATAAGTTTCTCTCCCACTCCCAATAATCTCCTTCCCAACCCTGTAGGGGGTAAAACCTTCTCCGTTCCACTTAGCACACCTGAACCTCGCTTTGTCCAAATGCCCCTTGAAAAATAAAAACCCAAAGAGTTGATGGGGTGGGCAGATCAGGGACATAACCACTGGAGGGATGCAGATGGGATGGAGAAGGTGATAGCAATGGATGTCCCCACGTCTCCAACCATCATCAGACAAAATGGGCTGAATTGAGCATGGGTGCACTCATATCCTTAAAGAGAGGCTTTTTTCTCCCCCTCCCCCGCCCTGGGAAATTCAGGGAAGGGACCGAGGAGGGACAGTACCTTCCAATCATACTTCTGCTTCAGCTCCTGCATGTCTTTCCCCCCAACTCTTAAAGCCAGGATGTCCCTCTTAGTCCTGGCGTATCTCTCCTTTAGTCTATTCAGGTCTGGAGAAAGCTGAGCCCCAAGCAAACCAGGCAGGAGGATAAGGCAGAGGATGCAGAGAGGGCAGAGAAGAGAGATTCAGGTGAGAAGCCAAACATTAATAAAAAAAAAGAGAAATCATGAAACCATTCCAAAGCAGCATGATATGGGTGGTGGGTTCCCATAATCTGGCAGGGAAGGGGAGTGAGCAGAGAGCAGCAGCCATGCATTGAGATGCAAAAGGGAAAATAAAAAAGGGGAAGGAAAAGGATAAATAAAGAAATCAAATCAAAAAGCGACGCTGTGCTGATTGTGCATCACGTGAGAGCATGTGGAGAGCAAGCCCTGACATAGCTCCAGTAAACTCATGGAAAAATAAATAAATAAATAAATAAAAGAGAATAATTAACAGAGCTTCACCTTGGGCTGGAAGGAGGCCCGCTGCTTGGCCGGCTCAGCCTCTGGTTTGTTCTCCTCACCCGACTCCTCACTGTAGCTCTCAAACTCGCTAGAACTCCAGCCCAGCTCCTCGCCCCGCTGCACGTCTTCGTAGATCAGGCTGCGCCCTGTTAGACAAAATCCTGCTTTTCCCTACGGACTTGTAACTCCATCTTCCTTGCTGTTTTTCTGCTGTTTTTTCCTGTTGCTGTCCCTTCTAGCAGTACAGGATGTGGATTTTGCCCCCGCTGCCTCAGTTTGCCCTTCTGTGAAACAGGTTCACAGCCCCAACAGAAAGAGGGTCCTGGGAGGAAGGGCTGTTCCTACCGTCCTGGTTGGCATCGAGGTTCTCACAGGGAACATCGTCATAAATCACATCATCCTCTGCCGCCGTGAAATCAAAGCGTTCACCTTGGGAGGGAGAAAAACAGGGAAACAGCCCCAGAAATCCACATCAGGACTCAAAAATCCAGCTAGGGTGGGGAAATTGTTCCCCAGTCCCACGGCCAGGCTGGGATTTGGGGTTAGAGCTGTGTTCTCCCCCTCGCCCCAGGTGTTTTAACCCACCTCGGTGGCCACTTTTTCTCTTCCAGGTCTGGGTGTTGATGTCGGGGGGGTCCTCAAAGGTTTCCCCATTGCTCACCTCCTCCAGCAGCCTGTGGGGAGGGCAAAGACACCATCAGTGTAAAACACTAAGGGCTGGGAGCTTGCAAGAAGTCACTACTGTGCATGCATGCCCCAAACCCCACCACTCCACAACAAGAGTGGCTCATTTGAGCCTACAGAGGAAGTTTTGCACCGCCAGAAAAGCCGACGTGTTAAAAACTTGAGGTTGATGCCTCTGGCTTTCCGGCAGCAGAACTGCAAACTGCAAAAACAGGGAGTCCCCCAGGGAGGGATGCAAACTCAATACAAAGGAAGAAAAAAAGTGCAAACAAAATGCAGTGCTTTTGCAGCAATACTGATGGCTGCTTGTGCACTTTTGCTCACCCCAGATGTTTGCAAAGCCACTGGTTGCTACTGATGTTGACCCCACGGACACAGCATTGCTGCATGTGTGTGCATCATATTGCACATCTGCTGCTCTGGGGCTTGGAGATCCCATTGTTAGGGCTCGCCCAGAAAAAAAAAACACACAGGGTTGATGCACAAGTGTCAAAAAAAAAAAGCTCAGGAGGATGTACCAGTGAGGCTGGACTTGGGTTCCCCACTTTGCTGCACCCTGTACCTGCTCCTTGCTGTCAGATTTGCATCTTCCCCCTACATACCTGTGTGCAAACCCACCTCAAGTACCCCAAAATCCCTCTGCAACACCCCCAAAATCTTCCATGCTTCAACCTCAGACTCCACGCCCCCAGTCCTTTTATAAGCAGCAATGAAGCAATCAGAATAAAATGGGGAAGCTGATGCACAGCACCAGGCTGGGACATGCTAAGGAAGGGGGTGACCCCCAAAATTGCATTTTCTCCCCAAAACCACACATACCCTTCCTGGGTCTCTGGCACCAGGCCCTCTGTAGGGGGAAAAAGCAAAGAGAAATCAGGTTGGTGGCTGAGCTTGTGAGCTTGGTCAGCCAAAGTGGACACTTCAGAAACAATGGGACCTCACCGGTGCTGGAGCTGGTGACACGGTGCCTGCGAGGAGGGGCCTGAAGGACTGCTCCCCTGCTTGGCTCAGTGGCTGAATCTTCGTCCTCCTCCTCGTCACTGTCCTCGAAGTCAAAGGCTTCGCCCAGGTCCTCCTCACCAGGGGGAAGCTCTTTGGGGGGCTGTGAAGCAAGAACAGTACCTACTGTGGGGCAGGGGGGCAGCTGGGATGAAGCCATGGCACAGGGGGTCCACTCGCTCTGCCTGGGCCCTTCCCTGAGCCTTTCCTGCAGAAAAGGAAAGGAAAAATAGATTCAGAAGGGAGAGCAACCTCATATCCCTTGGACTTCCCCCAGCACCCTACAGTGGAATGGATCCTGCTCCAGTGCTGCAAAACCTTGCAAGGAAGCAGAAACAATGCTCTCAGGTGCACAGCGAGTTCGTGTCACCAGATCAATCATATGCATGCATATGGCCAAATTCACCCGTGCATGGCTAAGTTCAGCCCCCTCCCAGCTTCAGGTATTCATCCTGAAGGACTGAGCCATGCTCAGAGCCATTGCATCCTCTGAGCAATCAATACTTTGTCTGCCCAGTAACATAAGATGCCACAAAAAGTCACCAGAAGGAAGAGGAAGGGCAGAGCAGAGTCCTGAGCCCAAGCGAGGATGCAGTGGGGGAGAAATCACAGCAGGGTAAAGTATGTCCCAAAAGCTGCAAAGACCCAAATGGGTCCCCAAGACCTGCAAAGAGCAAAAGGGATCCCAAATCCCGCAAAAACTCAAACGGGTCCCAAAAGCCGCCACTACCCAGTGTACAACAGATGCCAACGCCACGCTGCAAAGAGACTACCCAGTTTTGCATTTCACCTGAAGAACAAGCTGCAAACCTCTAGCAAACAGCAGCACCAGTTTCTCCCCATGAGCACAAGTGCTCTATGCAACCCCAAGCCCTGGGCTGCTCATCTATGGGTGCTTTGGGAATGGGAAGCACGGCCCAATCCCATTGCAATAACCTGCAAAAGCATCAAGTTGACCTTTTCCTAGCAAAAATAAATTCCCATCTCCCCCTTTTACAAGTTCACGTCACTGCATTGGGGATGGGAAGCTCCAGGTTTATCCCTGTGGATGCAAATCGAGACTCAATAGAAAATACATCCCCATAGAAGTGCCCCCCAAAAAACAAAGGATAAAAAACCACCTGGGCACTGGAGAAAGATGCTCTGGGAACAGCTCTGTTTGCAGCCTGCGTCCGGCACACCAATGCTTCTTGCTTTCAGGGAGGAGGATGGCAATGTGATGCTCAGCCCAGGTTTGATCCCACTATAAGGTCAGTTACTGTTTTGACCGTTGACATAAGCTCCCATCAGCCCATGTGTTCCAGGGATGGTTATTTTCCCATTGGTATCACGGGGCTCCAGCCCAGTCCCGAGCTTTAATTGCATCTCCATAAGATGAAATTAAGGTGTTGCCTTATTGGGAACAGGGGTAGGAGCATCTCTCTAGGAAAACACATCCGGATGGGATGGGATAGAGCAAGATGAAGAAACCCAATGTAATATTGGGATGATATCTTGGAAAAATGGATTTAAAGCCACTGGAGCATGCCAGCCCTGTCTCCCTCCCAACTGGAGAAAATAAATAAAGATGGATCTAAATAAAGCCACAAATGCAGGGCCAGCTGCTAAAGGCAGCATCCTCCTCCCACCACTGGCACCCAGCCTTGGTATTTTTAGTGCTGTGCCCGAGCGACAGGTCCCAGCTGGTGGGGTGGCTGCCAGCCCAGGACATAGCCCCAAAGCCCTTCCTGGAGTAAAGGGAGAAAAAGGGCTTCCTCCCCACAAACTCCCAATTCCTGCCAGTGCAAATGGGTCAGAGCACAGCTTTAGTTCTAGGTGACAGCACTGGCAAAAGGATGTCCAGGTGCAGACCTTGAGATCCGAAATGCAGTTCTTTGAGCAAACAGATAGAACAGCAGCAGGCGGTGCTCCAGCCCCAACCCATAAATCACCCACAAAAACGGGTGTGGGCAGCAATAAGGATCCACTGCCGCTTCCTCATCCGCCTCCTTATTGCTTCCTCCTGCCCATGGGACGCATCCCTGTGTCCCACTGCCACCTCTGGGCTGGCTTTGAGCAACTGAGTTGTGCTCCACTCCAAAAATAGAGGTGTAAGTTGGAAATCTGGGGGCATTTCCATGGAGAGCATAATTCACATCTCTTGTCAAAATATTAAAATTATAATATAAGATGGGATCTCAACAACAGATGCAAGTGGAGTTTTCTTTAAGCACCAATTGTGTCTAAAAAAAAAAAAAAAAAGGATGTCCTTATAAAAGCTGCACTTTAAGCATCGGTTGAGGCCATGCACTTAAGGGCCACATGTAGAAATCCTCATGTTTCCAGAGAGTGAGATGTAGAGATTTAAGGCTTCAGGGAGCAAAATGCAAAGATTTTAAGGCTTCAGTTTGGGAATGAGTGCAATGGGGAAGAGTTATCCTGCGCTTTCCAAGTACTCAAATCTGGAATTTTGGGGCCAAGAATTGGTGAAGACAGCCAGAAAGGGATGTTGAGTGAGTATTGGGGATGAAGCAAGGCAGAAGGTAGCATTTGCTCTCCCAGATTCTCACTCTGGGGTTTTCTGCACCCAAAACTCAACCAAGTGATAATACAGAATTCAATGTTCATTTCCCTTTTCTTATCAGCTCACTCTTGCCAAAAGACATTGGTGGACAGGAAAAGCAGCAGAGTGGCTGCATTTCTGCTTCAGAACGGCTCTTTCCGGGGCACACATCCCCACTGCTGTGTGTTTCCAGACAGAACCCGCAGCCCCAGCACTGTGCTGTTGCCACTTTCCTTTTTATTTTGCTTTTCAGCATCTCTGATCAACCGGAAAATTCATTCCTCAGCTAGCATGCACCATGAGAAGTGCAAATGCAACACACACACACAAAAGTGAAAATGAGAATTACGTCCCTTAAAAAGCTGATTAAAAAACACAAAGCAGTTTTGTTTTGTTTTTTTTTTTAAATCTAAGAGCATTCCCAAAATCAGTGCCGGGGGGTGACAACAAATTTGAGATCATCCTCCTCAACTGCCTTCATTTCTCCCCCACCCAGAGCTGCTTTGCCAACATATATCCAAGCACACCATAAGAAGCCTTTTTTCCTGTTTCCCCCAGTATTTTGGGGCAAATCTTGCTTTGCACACCCAGCGGGCTGACACTGAAACAAATCTCAAAAATAACACAACAGAACATTTTCATCCCCTTCCCAAACTTTGTGTCTCTGCAGCATCCATCACACCATCCACTCTCAATGCAACCCCCCGAAAAACAAATGAAAAAAAAATCACAAAAAGGGGGAAAAGTGCAATTAGCACCATGCATTGTATTTGCTGACCTTAGCAAAGCATGCATCAAAATAATCATTGAGGAATATTACATATAAAGGAGAAGTCCTTCTTGCTGCTAAAAAAAATAAAAACGCACAAACAGCTTTGGGGTTGCTGCAAACCCTGCAAAAAAAATTTGGGGCATTTTCTTCCAAATCTACAGAAAAAAAACACTACAAAACAACGCAGGCATGTGTGGGTGCAAACCCTGCAATTCACTTACGCCACCAAAGCACCGCAGCACCAGGAGCGGGTGCTCAGCACCCCAATGCTTTGCTTACATGCTGGGGTGGGGGGGTCTGCAAGCATTACACAATTTGCAAGCAGTGCAGAAAACAGGGAGGGATAAAACAGGAACGGGTGCGGGAGCAGCATTGTGCAGCAGCAATAAGGTGCCAATGCTCAGCATCCTCCTCCTCCTCCCCCCATCTCCCTATTCTCAATCCTATATATCTATATGCAATAATAATAATAAATAAATATAAAGGGAAAGCTTTTTCCTGCAGCAAACCCCATTTGCTTGCAAAAGGAGGGTTGGGACGAGGCAGCCTCCTGTGTACAGAAGGGACACCTTGCTTCTATAAATTTAGCATTATGGGTACATAGGGTATACATAAGTGCAAATACACATATGCAGGGAATGAGAAGAGGGAAGCAAGAAGGGAAGGGGTGAGGGCTGTGCTGACCTGGGAAGGCCGCGTCTCCTCTGCCTTTGTGTCCGCATCAGCCAAGCAGGATGGCAGTGGGGGCGGCGGCAGGCGGTGGGGGCCCTAAGGCTGCCTGCACTGCTTCCAGCCCCATAGAAGGGTCCCCATGGCCGGGCTGAGGGCTCCCAGCTGGGGCCGCAGGCAGGCGGCGCTGGGGCTGGTGGAGCTGGGAGTGTTGAGCAGCGAGGGATGCCGGGATTTGGGCAGCTTCCCCCCCCCTTTCCCTTCTCTTTTCCCAAAGCATCGCTGACTTACACCCTCACTGCTACCAATCCAATCTGGATCTGGCCCCCTTGCCCTCCGCCCTCTCCTAATCGACTTTTAACCCTTTGCGCGCTGCAGCCCTGTTAACCCTCTCGCTGCTGAGCATATCATTTGTGCAAAAAGAGCCCCCAGTACAGTCCAGAACAAAGCTGGGAGGAGGCAGATATAAGGTGCAGGGGGAAGTTACAGAGTGTGCTCACAAATTCCAAGAGATAAGTATTTTTCTCACTGAACTTCCTACTCGAAAGCCATTTGCTGCAGGTTGCAGCCCCCAAAACGCAGCTGCTATCCACAGGAAATGCATCATGTTCCTATTTTGGCGGTATTTTCCCCAAAGCTGCAATGTGCTGCCATGTGCAGGATTTGCAGCCTCATTTCTGTCCCCATTCCCAGGGCACCTGCTGTTTCCTGGCCCCAAGCAGAGCTGGGAAAAAGTCCTTCCCCCCCCCCCCCCCCCCCCACACACACACATCCAGTCTCAAAAATACCACAGCCACAACACTTGGGAGCAGACAACAATGCCTCCTGACTCCAGTCAAACACCACAAAATCACTGCCAACTCACTCTCACATCCATTGACCCAGCAAATCTCAGCACCAAACTCACCACACACTTCATTCTAACCACTCCCCCCAAAACACCATACAGATCAAACCCAATAAGTCTAAGCAATGCAAAGGCCACCCCACGCACACATGCATTTCATGCAACATCTCTCTACAAATTTCCCCCAACCTCACCTGTTTCATCAGCACTGGGGCTGTGTTTTCCCAGCACAGGAAAGCCCCCCCTGCCCCTGGCACACCCCACTGCCACACCTCTGTGCAACGCCTCTTTGCAAACGCAGGCGGTGGCTGCAAGGCCGGTCCCAGCCCCAACCGGATGGACAAGCCCAGCAAAAAATATATAATCGCTACTGGTGCCCTTTGGGTGACTCAAGACAGCCAAAAACATTTTTTCCTGCAGGTAACGGCATCATCACTTGCTGCTTTGCACCCACGGAGCTACACATGGGAACAAGATCAATGCAGCAGCAAGGACTTTGGCCCCAACAGCTCTGTTTTCTCAGGGCTGGGTAATAGCATCCCAGCTGCCACAGTGCAAATTCAAGATAATTTTTCTAGTTTTTTTTTTCATGTGCAGAAGATAATCATTAACAGTAAATGAAAAGTTTCTGAGCTTCTCCAAAGGTCACCCTAAAAACTTCACAGCAAGAACTGAAAGCCTTCCTGCTGGGCACCCAAAAGAGCTCTGCAAAAGCAACAATGAAGACAAAAGTTAGCAAAGTGGTCCTCAAATGCCCAACCTTTTGCAGGCTGCTTGCATGTCTTTGCACCTATCAAATGTGCTGCACACACCTACAATGCAATGGATACATCTAAAAAAATACATTACGCACATAGCACCAAGCAGTGGTCATAGTGCAATTATAAGGGATGCTTTGCATCCACAAAGCTCTGTACAATGCTGATTGTACAGCTGGACAGACCCATGGGTGCTGATGCAATGAGTCAGCATGGCTACGTGTGTACACCTGCACACATCCCAACCCTATACATGTAGCAGTGGGGAACTGCACATAGAGGAGCAAAAGAAGAAGGAAAAAAAAATCACAGTAAAACCTAGAGAGGAGAAAGCAAAAGATCAGAGGGAGTAGAGAAGAGCAGAGCCACGCTGCACAGCTGGAGCATGCTCCTGCCACAACCATGGGGCTTTGCTCACCCAATCCTTCCTGAGAAGGGGCATTCTGCAAAGATGCAATGGTTGGAGAACTTCAAACAGCCAGGAAAGGGCTTGCAGGAAAAATGGGTGAGCAAGCTGATTGCTGTGGTGGGCAGCACTTAAATGAGCTGTGCTCATCAGTGCTGACTGAGTACAGCTGATGTGATTCTGTAGCACCTATCCCTTGCAAGGGCTGCAGTGGGGAGCAGCTGCAAGAAATTGTCATGCACAACTGAACCAAACACAACTAAAACAATGTAGAATGAAAACTGCACAAATAAAATCGTGCACAGCCAAACCCATTCACAACCAAACCGTGCACAGACAAACCCATGCACAGTCAAAACCATGCACTGGGGGATATAGCTGGTGCAGGAATGCCTTCTGCTGGCACTCCCATGTAGGAGTCAGAGACACCTCCTAAGGAGACCCCAAAACCTTTTTGGCAACGGAGGCACGCAACCACCCCCTAGCATCACCCCATGCCCCCTTCCTGCTGCACCATGCTGGGCCAGGTGTGCAAAGCAAACCTTGTATCCCAAAAGGCTGCTGCCACCCCCCAGCCCATGCTCGCTGCCCATTTCCTCACTTCAAACCCCACTGCCATGCAAAGTTCTTCTGCTGCGTGCACTGTGCAAACAACCCCATGTCACTACAAGTGCAAATTATGCCTATGATGGGTTTATCTTCTTGAGCAACAGGACTAAACGCATTCGTTTCTCCAGCTCATCCTTGCCTGCGCTGCTTGCTTGGAAAACTCAGCATGCACCAAATACAATTTCACAGACGCAATGCAGCAAATGAGCACAGGCAAAGTGCTCCAGTTCCCACGCTGCACACACCCCATTCCCGGGGCAAAGAGGGGCGCTGGGTGCTTTGTGCAAGCGGGGTGTACTGCAACCCCTCCACTTTGCAGATGCTGAGGGTCTGGGGATGCCCCAAACCTCATCTACTGGAGGTGCAAAGGCTGCGGATGGATCTAGAGGGGGCTCCCAAAGCCCATCTGAGGGCATCTGGGGTGAAGTCACTCCCCATCCAGCTGCCTTTGGGAAGAACAGGCTAGACCAGTTTGTCCTCATCCCAGAAAAAACCAGTCTAACCCTCTGCCTGACGCAACCAGAGTGGCTGCCTTTGCAGAAAAGGGAAAAACTCTTTGGAACTGAGGACTCCTTGGTTCAACCCTATCGCAGGGATCTTGCCAAGGTAGAGGCAAAAAGCCCTAAAGAAATGGGATTCACTTTGTGCCTTGAAATCTCCCCTTCCACCCAGCCCCTTCATAACTCAATTAGCGCTTTGGGGAAAAAAACACATTTTCAGAGTTGAGCAGCCAGCACTCTTTTAATCACACCATTAAGATTGCATCCTGGAACTCCCAGATAAACAGGGTCCCTGCATTCCAGCAAACAAATCTTCCAATTTCCAGTGCTGATTTCTATCAGAATTTGGACAAAGTGTCTCAAAAAGCAGCATGACATCGCCAGTGTGAGGTATTATGGGAAAATAGCTGCTGTGAGCTGTGAAGGCAAATTGGAGGACCTTGGCCTCACTGCAACTGCACGCTGAAACCCAACCCAGCAGTAGCAGCAAGGGAATACTGCTGCTCTGTAAACGCCTTTTGCAAAGCCCTGCATTGCGCGGGCATCTTGTCACCAATCTGAAAGCATTTTCCTGCTTCTGTTTTGCTTTTGGTCTCCAAATCATGCTCCGAGATGCGGCACAGATGATTCAGTAAGCAACTTCATTTTTCCTTTTTGCACCACTGAAGTTAATCCTCTTGAAAATGCAGTTTTGCATGGGTTTGGCCTTCTGTAGCGTTTTGCAACAGTTGCAGGTGGCGGTGCACACGAGGCATCGCCCACCACCAGCCCCTGGGGAGCAGGTCCCAAAATTGTCCATACGTTGCTGCTGTGTGAAAATGCAGCCGCTGGGGAGAGTTGGGGAGCATGCATGCACCCACCCCCTGCAAAATCTTTACAAAGGGAATCTTTCCTTGGCAATATCTCAGTAATAACGATGAGGAATGTATCTTCCTTCCTGCAAAACTAATAAGAGCAATGAATGCATTTTCCCTCTTTCCAAGAGGAATGAGTGCATCTACCCTCTACCTTCAAACTTTATTTGCAAGAAGGGGAATCAATGCATCTTCTCTTTCTTTGCAAGGGTAATGAGTGCATCTCCCCCCTTGCTTTGAAAAAAGAAGAAGAAAAAAAGAAATGGAGTACATCTTTGACCCTGCAAAAAATCTTTCATTGCATTAAGTGGAATGAGTGCACTTTCTCTCTCTTTGCAAACGGGATGAGTGTATCTTTCCTCTGTCTTCAAATGTTATGTCTAACTGCATCTTCCCTCTCTTCAAACTTTATTTGTAAGAAGGGTAATTGATGCATCTCTCCTCTGCAAAAATACTTGATTTGCAAGAAAAGGGGGGAGTGCACCTTTACTCCTGCAAAAAAATCTTTCATTGCAATGAGTGCATCCTCCATCTGCAAAAACTCTTCGCTCTAAAAGGGATGCAATAAAACTTGGCAAGAAAATTTTCTGCACAAACTAAAGCAAGTGCAACATTGCACCTGCAAAAAAATAAATGTATTTACGAGTGCAACCTTTCTTGGCTAAATAATGCTTTGCAATCAGACAGTGCATGCACCTTTCCTCAGCAAAAAAAAAAAGTTTGCAAGAAAGGGAATGCAAACGTCCTCCATGCAGCAAGGGAACCCCTTGGTGCATAGTTCTCACCCTCCTGCAGTCTTCCTGTCCTAAAGATGGAGCTGTGCGTGCACCACCGGACTTTGCAGCCTCTTCCTCTCTGAAGCTTTTTTTTTTTTTTTGCTTTTCTTTTTGCATTTTTTTTTCTTGCCCGTACATGTGTTTCTGTTTTGTATCGCAGCGTTTCTTCTGGCGGCTCATATTTACATTTTAAGTGCATCTGGTGGGTGGGCTCTAAGGGGGAGGAAAGGGAGAGAAGGGGAGAGAAAAAAAAAAAAAGAATACACAACCTCCTTTTTTTCTGCAACAGGAAACACCACCAAAAATATTGCAAAGGCCCCGGGGTCGGTGCTGTCTGTATGCTGCACCCTTCGCTCTAAACCAGGTTTGCAAATGGTGGGGGAGGGAGGGGGGAAAGCATGGAGTTGGGGGGCTGAAGGGAGTGGGGGGCAGAGGGGAGAAAGGAAAAAAATAAAATGAAATAGAGAGAAGGAAGGC
Source organism: Numida meleagris (assembly GCF_002078875.1). Classification (NCBI taxonomy): domain Eukaryota; kingdom Metazoa; phylum Chordata; class Aves; order Galliformes; family Numididae; genus Numida; species Numida meleagris. The sequence continues at coordinate 146,743 of NC_034428.1, forward strand.
GGATCCACGTGGTGCAGTGGGAGACAGACAGAGATCCCATTGTTCAAAATCAATTAAAGAGAAAAAAAA
>NC_034428.1:146962-158574 GCF_002078875.1 Numida meleagris
GCCCCCTCCCCCCCCCCCAGCAAACAGCCACAGAGGGCTCGAAGGCGGCGGCAGCACAATCGGGGGCCCCCCTGAGAGCAGGTGTGCGGGTGCGGGGGGTGCGGGGTTAGAGGGCCCCCCCGGACCGCTGCTTTCGTGAAGGGGGGTGGGTGAGGGTCTCCGAGTCTTTTTTTTACTGGGGAAGGCAGAGGGGGGCTCTTATAATGTGATAGCCTTCCGCCCGCAGCCCCCCCCATCGCCCTTTTGTAACCCTCTCGTTTCAACCCCTCTCCCATTTGCACATCGTTCCTTTGCACCCCCTCTTTACAGCCCCCCCAATTCTGCTCTCCCTTTGCACATCATCTTTTGCACCCCTTATTTCCAAATCAACCCTTTGCATCCCCCCCTTAAAAAGCACCGTTTAGCAACCTCCTTCCCCCCCGCACCCACTCCTCTTTCCAAACCACCTTCTGTACCCCCTTTTCTTCCCGCTCCCCGTTCTGTCACTCCCTTTACACTCTCCCTTTTGTAGCCCCTCTCCCCTTCCAATCCCCCTTTAGGAACCCTCTTCCCAAAACCTCCTTTTCATAGCTCCCCCAACCCCATTTTACCACCCCTTCCCACTCCTCCCTTTACAAACCCCTTCTGCACCCCTCCTTTTGCCCAATCACCCCTTTTGTACCCCCCCATTTTACCACTTCCTTTCCAACCTCCACTTTTACGACCCCCCCTTAGAAATAACCCTTTGCAAATCGCTCCTTCCTCCCCATTCCCAAACCATCTTTCTGAACGCCCTCCCCGTCCTTCCGTCCGTCCTTCCGTCCGTCCTTCCGTCCGTCCTTCCGTCCGTCCGTCCCTCCCCCCCCCATTATCCCCCTTTCTTTCTCCCCCTCCTCATCCCAACTGTGAGGTGAGACCCCCCCACACACCCCTATTCGGGCTGCAAACCCTCCCCACCCCACGCCGGGGGGGCCCTCTCCCCTCAGTGCCTGGGCCGCCCCGAGGCGCTGTGATGGCGGTGCGGGGGGGGGGATGTCCCGCCCGGGCCAGGCCCTGCAGCGCTCTGGCGGTGTTACGGGGGAGGCACCGCGCGGGGCAGGGCCTCACGGTTCTCCTCAGTGTCAGGGCCGCCCCTCGCAGGCGCCATGCCCCGGAGGAAGGCGGCGGGGCCGCCCTGGGAGCCCGGCCCGGGCAGGAGGAGGCCCGGGGCGGCGGGAGGGAGGCGGAGGCCTCGTAACGGCGGAGGAGGAGGCGGCAGCAGCGGCGGTAGCAGCGACGAAGAGGCGCCCCGAGAGCGGAGGCCGCGGGACGGCAGCCCAGGAGGAGGAGGAGGAGGGAGGAGGCCCGGCCGGCCCGCAGCGCCCGGATCGGGTTCGGCTCTCGGCCCCGGGCCCGGCGGTGCGGCGCGGGGACAGGCAGTGGTCATCTGCGAGCCCGAGCACAGCAAGGAGCGCATCGTGAGCGGGGGCTCCTGCGCAGCCCATGTGCCCTTCTGCAGCCCCATCGCACCCCCTTAACGCATCCCTCTCAGTTAACACCTGCTTCTGCTCCCGCCATTGCACCCCACCGCCACCCCTTGTCTGCGCACCCCTATGCATCCCCCTCCTTTGAACCCTTGGCACCCCCTTAATGCACTCCCCTTTCCACCCCCACCTTTGCTTCCTTCTGATTCACCCCTGCTTTGCATCTCTGCACCCCCCTAGGGCACCCCCCATCACGTCCCCTAGTGCATGCATTACAACCCTTTTAATGCACTCCCCTTTGCACTTCCTCATATCAGCTCCCTTTGGCACCCTTGCTGAACCCCCCTCATGAACCCCCATCGCTTTTCCCTCAGTGGTCTCCCTGTGGCCTTTAATGCACCCCCTTGTTGCACCCTTTGGACCTCATCATTGCAGCCCCCCATGACACCCCCTAGTGCCCTCCCACTGCACCCCTTTAATGCACCCCCATTGCACAGCCATTCTTTCCTTCCAGTGCAACCGCACTGCACTCCTGTTGCACCGCCTTAATGCCCCTTCATTGCATCCCATCATGAACCTCTCTTACTGCCCTCCCAAGTCACCCCTTCATTGCACCCCCAGATTTGCCCCCCTTTCATTGCACTCCTTTGTGCTCCCAGCTTGCCCCCCCCCAACCAAAGCTTGCACCTGTTTGCATCCCCAGTTGCCCCTAAAGTGTCCTCCCATTGTGGAGGGTGCGAGTCCCCCTTATTTCAGCACTATGAGGCCCCTCCTTTTGCCCTCATTCAAGGGGAAGCCAAGCCATAGGTTTTGAATCAGTTTTTTCCACACTGAACCATTTGGAGAATTTTTAACTCAGCGTACCAGCAAGAAGTGCTCGTGCACAACACAGAAGTGTGTGTGCTCACAGTGCCTCACTTTGCACTCCTGCAACCTGGCCCTCCCCTTTGCATTGCAAGCACTCTATTCCCTTTTTTCTCCTTTATCTGCCTCATTCTGGGTTTGGCTTTTTTGTTGTTTTTTGTTGTTGTTGTAATTTTTTTGTACTGATTAACCCTTTGCTCCCTGCCTTGTGCAGGCAGTTGGTGCTGCACATGCTTTCCTCTCCAAAGCATCATCCTTCTGGTGGGGAAAAGCCGTAATTAACAGCCAGCACTGGAGGTGGTGCACAACCATGCCCCATCCTGAAAAGAGCAAACCCCCCCCAATTTCAGACCCATTTGCAAGGAGGAGGAGCCGAAGAAACCAGTGTGTTTTGTGTGCATCTCCTTTTCGGGATGCAGTGCTTACATGCAATGTACATTGGGGTTTTTAATGCAAAATTGGAAAAAATCCCCCTTTTCCTCTTGTCAGTTTGGCTCAGAAACGTAATTTGATTGCAACCTTGGATGCAAAATAAGGAATGAGTGGGAACATGCTTGTAAACTGGGATGTTTTGGACCCCAACCTGTTGCTACCCTATATCCACCCTGCATGTAAAAAATCCCCTCATGGCTGACATTGCTGCAGATCTGACGAATCCTCCCTGCCCCTTGCAGAAACTCGAGGGCTCCAAGTGCAGAGGACAGCTCCTGATCTTTGGGGCCACCAACTGGGACCTGATCGGCCGCAAAGAAGTGCCTAAGCAACAAGGTGAGCAAAAAGCACTGCATTTGCATTGCCAAACATCATACAACTCAACAAAAAAACCCCAACGTTTCATGCCATGCATCCTTTTTTTGTTTTGGTTTTTTTTTCCCCACCAGCTGCATATCGAAACCTGGGCCAGAATTTATGGGGGCCGCACAGGTATGGGTGTCTCTCAGGTATTCAGGTGCGGAGCGTGGTTTCGGGACCATGTGCGGCTCACAGCCTCCTCATCACCGCTGAGGGCAAGCTGTGGAGCTGGGGTGAGCAAAACACCAAAACACCTCTCAGAAAACGATGGAAAACCCTACAATGCGGCCCAAATCCTAATTATTCCCGTAGGTCGCAACGAGAAGGGGCAGCTGGGCCACGGGGACACAAAGCGTGTGGAAGCCCCCAAGCTCATCGAGGTGCTGGGCAGCGAGGCCATCGTGCTGGCAGCATGTGGCCGGAACCACACACTGGCTCTCACAGGTACATCAACAAAATGCCCTAAAACTGCAGAATTTTGCCCTTGCTTCATGGTTCCTTCCTTCTTTTGTTTGGCAGAGAGCGGCTCCGTGTATGCTTTTGGGGAGAACAAAATGGGGCAGCTTGGTCTTGGGAACCAAACAGACGCTGTTCCAAGCCCTACGCAGGTAAATCCACTCTGTTCTGTGCTTTTCCATTTTTTTTTGTCGGGGTGAAAAACAGCGTATTTGTATTTTTTCACTGAAAAATTAGCAGAGCCCAAAACCCATTGGGATGTTGGGACGTTCCCCTTTAGGATGTAAGGGCATCCCTATTGAAGATGCATTGAACTGGGGTGGACAAAATGCAGTGTGAAAAAGAAATCATTAGAAAAAAATAACTTTATACATACATTGTAGAATTTTGGGGTCTGCCCTCCCAAGCCTCCATTTTTGGGGTGAAAGCTGTAGGCTTTAGGGAAGCTTGTGGCCAAGGAAAATGAAATAGAATGGGGGTCAACTCCCAGAGGTGCTCTCCCCTAAAAAATTCAGCTTTTTGCTTTTCTTGTCTTTTTCGCAGATCATGTACAACGGGCAGCCCATCACCAAAATGGCCTGTGGGGCTGAGTTCAGCATGATCATGGACTGCAAAGGAAACCTCTACTCCTTTGGGTGCCCAGAGTACGGGCAGCTGGGTATGGTCATGTTTTGGGGTGGTTTTCTAAAGGTTTGGGCTATTATGGGGTTTTGGGGTAGGAAACATTCCCTGCCTCTGTTTTCCCATCTCTGAAATGGGTTCAGAGATGACGTAGCAGCTCCCAGGAAAAAAAAAACCTCAAAAAAACAAGATGCAAACCTAAAATAGAAAGAGTTTTGCAAGTGAGAAAGGGATTTCTTGGTAGTGTGGTGTCCTTGTGCAGGGCACAACTCGGATGGGAAGTTCATCGCCCGAGCGCAGCGCATAGAGTACGACTGCGAGCTGGTGCCGCGTCGCGTGGCCATCTTCATCGAGAAGACCAAAGATGGGCAGATCCTGCCCGTCCCCAATGTGGTGGTGCGGGACGTGGCATGCGGGGCCAACCACACGGTGAGCAGTCAGCGGTGCTGCCCTTCACTTTTTTTTATTGTTGCATCACTTTTTGCAAATGTGTTATTGCAGCAAAAAAAGGTGTCCCTTTCTGCCAGCTTTCCCTGCTTCAGTTTGCAGTGTATACTTGCAGTATTTACTTAAGGATAGATTAATGATATGCATTAAAGGATAATTTCTTGCAGTATGCATTTAAGAATGAATATTTGCAGAATGCAGGATAGGGATTTACAGTTTGTATTTAAGGATGAGGCCTTTGCAGCGTGCCCGTAGTTTGCATTGTACGCTGCAGCCCATACAATTGCTGTGTCACCTGCACCAAGCTGCGTTCACTGTACATCCCCCTGTTCCCAGCTTGTCCTGGACTCCCAGAAGCGCGTTTTCTCCTGGGGCTTTGGTGGCTATGGGCGGCTGGGCCACGCAGAGCAGAAGGATGAGATGGTGCCACGCCTGGTCAAGCTCTTTGACTTCCCAGGCCGAGGAGCTGCACAGATCTATGCCGGCTACACGTGCTCCTTTGCCGTCAGTGAGACAGGTGAGTGGCCACCCTGCATCCCTAATTTCGGTTGATTTGAGCAAATCCACTCTTATAAAATCTCACAGATAGGAGCATCCCTAATATGTGTTCTGGGGGCTTGCAGGTGGCTTGTTTTTCTGGGGTGCCACCAACACCTCCCGCGAGTCCACCATGTACCCTAAAGCAGTGCAGGACCTGTGTGGCTGGAAGATCCGTAGCCTGGCCTGTGGGTGAGTGATGGTCCTCACAAAATCTCCGTTTTCCTAGTTTTGGAGTGCAGGGGGGTTGCTGGTGCAGGGTGCTGGGGTCAGCACCTTGCATCATGCTGCAGAAAGAGCAGCATCATCGTGGCAGCAGATGAGAGCACCATCAGCTGGGGCCCATCTCCCACATTTGGAGAGCTGGTAAGAAGGATTTACAGTACCCTAAACCATCCAGTTGTGCCCCTCCCGTCTTTTGGGGCAGAGGCTCTGCATGTCGACCCACCACAATTTTTTGGAGTTATGCTTGCATTTTCCAGGGCTATGGGGACCACAAGCCCAAGTCATCAACGGCTGCCCAAGAGGTGAAGACCTTGGATGGGATCTACACGGAGCAGGTAAGCAGGGACCCAAACACATTTGTGTCCCTAGCAGTGGCTGGGACCATGAACAGCTCATCCCACCCTTTGGGATGTTCCTGTCCATGGGGTGCTCCCACCTATGGGATGTTTCCAGCTATGTGATGCTCCCACCTATGAGTTGGTGGCCACCTATGCTGTGCTGTTCCCATGGATTGCTTCTGCCCGCGTGATATTAACACCTGTGCAGTGCAGCCACCCACGGGATGCTGTCACTCATGGCATGCTGTCGCCCGTGGGTTGTACCTATCCCTGTAACGTTCTCACCCATGCAATGCTTCCACCCATTGGATGCTGACAGCTATTCAAGACTCCTACCCATAGGTTCTTCCCACCCATGAGTTGCTGTCACCCGTGGGTTCTTTCCACCCAAGCAATGGTGCCATCCGTGGGTTGTGCCCACCCATGTAATGCTAACACCCATGGGATGCTGTCATCCGTCAGATTTCTGTCACCTTTGTGACGCTTCCACCCATAGGTTCTTCCCACCCAAGAGATGAGTGCTACCCATGGGATGCTGTCACCCATGCGTTGTGCCTACTGATGTAATACTACCGCTTAGAGGATGCTCCCCTCCACAGGATGTACTCACCTATGGGATACTCCCACCCATGAGTTGTTGCCATTCGCTGGATGCTCCCGGTCATGGGATTCTCCCATCCCATGGGGTGTTCCCACCTATGCTTTGCCCCCACTGTGGGATGTTCCTCAAGCATAGCCCAGTATAAAGGAAGGGGGTCCAACACCAGCAGGAGTGACACTTTCCCCTCCCTGTAGGTGGCCATGGGCTATGCCCACTCACTGGTGATTGCCCGCGATGAGAGCGACGCTGAGAAGGAGAAGCTGCGCAAGCTGCCCGAGTACAACCCCCGCACCATCTGAGGGCCCGTTTCAGGCAATCCACGGTTCTACTACCTGTTCTCCTACAATTTCCAAAGCGTTGGGTTCTCCCCTTCCATGGCCAAGACCTTCCCCCGTGGCTTTTCCATTTCCCATCTCCACCCTAGCAGGACCTTTTGGCACATCCAGGCTTTTAGTTGTTGGGTTTGTGGGGGTTTTTTATTTGTTCATTTTATTGCTGTTCCGCACAGAAAGAGGGGTGCTGGGTTCACCTGGGCAGGCATAGGTTTTTAATTTTTTTTTTTTTTTAATAATCTTTATTACCAAATTTCTCTGGTTGTGGGCTTGGAGCAAAAGACCAGTAAACCCTTCATTTTCCACAACATCGCAATGTTGGGGGGCATTTTTTCACAAATAACCTCTATTTTGGGTGCTATTATTTTAGGGTTGTGTGTGTTTCCCACCCCACTTCCTCAGCATCCCTTTTCCTAGGGGGATTTGGGACCAGATGCGTTATCTCATACCCACAGGGACAAACCCTGTGGTCCCTTCCCCATCCCAGCATCATTTTTTTGGGCTGGATGCCTCCAAACCCGCAGATTCCGCAAACCCCCCGCTGCCCATCCCAGGGCAATCTCAGGTATGAAGAGCGGGCCCTGAAGTATTGTGCAAGCTTTTTCCCCCCTTTTTTTTTTTTCCCATTAATTATTATTATTTTTATTATTAATATTATTTCAGCCTGGTATCTGCCAAAAGCCCTTCCTGGGGCGACGCTGTGCACTGTGCTGGAGAAACGAGGTGCCTTTACATGCAGAGCCCGGCTCTGCCTCCACACAACCCAAGGGTGATATTTTATTACCTTATTTTTTAGATTTTAGGGTTTATTTTGAATTTTTTTAATCCCTTTCCACTCCCCCCACACAGCTGTGTGGGGAGCTCTGCAGTACTTTATGGAGGAAAAAAATAAAAAAAAGATTTTACAAAAAAAAGGGAGGGTTCTTTACGTTTGCTTTGGGGTTAGGGTTTATTTTGGGGTTTATTTTGGTGTGTTAGAGTCAAAACTTCCAGGATGGGGAGAGCAGCGGGGCAGAGGTGTCAGATACTCCGTTTTTTTGAGCAATATTCACATTTGCTGCAAGAGGAGATCAGGGTGTGCAGCACCCTCACATGGGGCTTTTAGAACCTTATCCCTACTTTTTTCTACCTGCAATATTTCAGGGTCGTCCCCATCAGCTGCCAGCCCCAAAGGGGCATGAACAGATTCTGCAGCCCAAGAACAGGGGTGGAGAAACAGCAAAAAGCCACTTTCACCCCTAAAAAAGCAATTTGGGCTCTAGGTCCCATTGTGCCCCATTGCATCCCAGCAAAAGGAGGAGGCTGGAAGCATGAAATAATAATAAACTACGATGCTCTCAGAGCAGCGTTCCTTTTAGGTGAGGCGACAGGTTCCTGGTTCGTGCTGTCATTGTCTTCTTCATGTTTTTATATTTCTTGGAGTAAATGTTTAAATAAATGATGTTGTGTACACCTCTTGACTACTGCATGCACACCCTGATCCCCAATTATGGCTGAAAGCAGCAATGCAATCAGCAAAAGCACTCCCAGTGTTCATCATGAAGGTGAGAAGTTCCTCACCTTCATCCCTGCCCCCATTTTCTTTTCTCTTGTAACCAAAATGGACAAATAAAGGGAATGCTCCCTGTTCACCCCGAAGCAGTGCACGAAGCAGCACCAGCATCCCTAAAAGCAAACCCGCAGCCGTTAGAGGGCACCATCCTGCTGCTATCACAATCCTCCATCCCCGGATCTACTCCCCTCAGTTCCCTCTATGATTTTGGAAGCAGGGTGCAAACACAGCAGTGCATACATACACGTGTCCTTGTGCATGCATGCACACTTACTTTTTTACATGCATTTGCACATGTGCATTTTTTCCCAGTGTATCTGTGCATTTTACTCTCTAAATGTGATTATTTTGCATTTGGATTTTTTTTTGCATGCATATTTTTGTCCATGTATGCATTCTTTTGTGCATGCTTGCCTGTTGTAGCACATGCCTGGCAGTTTGTGTATTTGGCTGTTAGAACTACACCAAAACAGGCATGCACACTATCATTCATATTCGTATGCATGCCCACTTTGTAAAGCAGCCTGTGCATTTCTGTGCACTTTCAGCGGGCTTTTCTTTTTATGCATGCACGTGTGTTTTCCTGTTAGCATTCTCATGCATGCATACACATTTTGTAAGCTTCTGCTCACATTTTTTTTCTGTAGTTTTGCACGTGTACATTTTTGTGCATGCATCCATTGCGTAGTTGGACATGCAAATGCTTTTTCCATATACATTGCTGCAGAGCTCTGCATCACACCCCTGAACACTTCAAAGATGTCTTTAACCTCAGCAGGAGGCTGGGAGCAAGCGCAGCCCTCATTTATTTCCAATGGGAGTTGGGGGGGGGGGACTGCTGCACAGAAGGCACTTACAGGGAGGGAGAAGGGATTTAGGGAAAAAAAGGGAGGAAAATGGGCAGCTCAGGGCACCATCCGCCACCACTTGAAGGCAAAGGGCTTGCGGCGGACATTGGTGCCGCAGTGCACCTCTCCAGCAAGCTTGTGGTAGGAGAAGAAATCATCGATGAAGGTGCAGGAGAGCCCCAGGGGCTGCAGCAGTGCCCGCACCCGCTCCTCCAGGCAGCACTGCCCAGCTACCAGCGGCCCAAAGGGCTTGGGGATACCCAAGTGTCTGCCCAGCACCAGCATGTTCACCTGAAGATGGACCAAAAGTAGTTCATCCAAATGGTGAACAAGGAGAGTGCGAAGGGCTGCCAGCATGCTGCCCTAAATTCACACTAGCTGCTCATTACCATGTCAGGGAAATAGGCCATGGCTCTAGTTTGGTCATCGGCTTGGAAGAGCTGCGGGATGTCAATGATGTCCTGCTCAGCCAGCCCCAGCTCCCGCTTCAGGATGTCTCGGTTCCAACTGATGCAGCTCTGCAGGGAGGGAGCGTGGTTGTGGGTGGTGGTGGGAGATAAGGAGGGATGGGGAATAGGGGGACAAGGAGACAGGAAGACGAGAATGAAGGGAATAGGAGGACAGAGATGGGGAGAGGGATGGGGACAGAAGGACAAGGACACAGATGGGGAGGGACAGAAAGACGAGGATGGAATGGGGAGAGGGATGAGGAGACGAGGAGGAGGGGAGAGGGACAGAGAGGGGCTCAGAGAACTGGAGTGGGGTGGACAGTGGGACATAAAGATGGAGGAATGGAGGGAATGGGAGGTGGACAGAAGGACAGTGATGGACAGGTGGAAGAACAGACAGCAGGACCTCACCTGCGCATAGGCATTGAACTTGCGCAGTGCTTCATTAGCCAGGATCTCGTTGATGCTCGGCTTGGGCACGCCGTGCAGCCCTGCACACAGAGCAGGGAAGCCTCACCCCATGTTGGGAGGACATTGGGCCATTGGGTTGGGAGGTCCCACAGCATTCCTACCCTGGAACATTGTCGCTTCCCCATAGCCCATCTCCTGCTTCTCCCTGAGCAGCTGGTAGCAGGCACTGGGGCTTGCCAGCAGCAGCCGAAAGCCCTATAGATGAAGAGAGCAATACGAGCTCACTCCATGTTTCATCCCCCCAAAAAATTACCCCACAAAACAGTTGCCTACCTTCCGATCGGGTGCAGGGATGAAGCTGAGGAATTCGTCAACATGTCCAACCTGCAGCCAGTCCGAGAAGAGCTCCACAGGCGCCTGCACCCGTTGGGCAGCAAGGAAATTCCGCACCGCTTTGGCCATGCGCCGGCCACCAAACCTAAGGGCAATGAATGGGGAGCTCAGCCTTGGCCTTTGCAGGTGGTGTGCTCCAAAATCCCATCTCCCACCTGGGGAAGCTGCTGCCAATGAGGATGCGGCCCAGTGGGTACTCCTTGCTGCGCACAGTCACTGGGGGACTGACCTCCAGGTTGCCAAAGGAGTCGAGGCTGGAGGTGTTCTCTGGTGTTTTCTGAGCCACATAGCCAAAATCAGGGCCCTGGGGAGAAAGCGGGGCTGGCATTAAGCACCTGCCTTGGGAATGCCAAACCTTGAGGCACAATGCTCCTGTTGCCCCTGCTGACTTGGCTAGTCCTCCTTCCTATAAATTAATTTACCCTGTTATGGATTCAGAGAATCATACAGGTTGGGAAAGAGACCTTCAGGATCATCACATCCAACCATCAGCCTGACCTGCTGAGCCTCATCACTCAACCGTGGCCCTCAGTGATTGCTCATATTCTTATTATTATTCCTTTTCTGATTCTTATTCCTACTCTTATTCTCATTTGTTTTCCTCTTTCCATTTCTACTCTTATCATTCTTATTCCTATTCCTGTTCATACTCTTATTTTCATCCCCATTCCTACTCTTATTTCTACTCCTGTTCCCATTCCTTCTCTTATTACTACTCCTATTCCTTACTTATATTCTCATTCTTATTCCCATTCTTACTATTATTCCTATTATTTCTATTCCCATTCCTATTATTTCTATTCCCACTCCTATCCCTACTCTTATCCTTATTCGTTCTCATTTTTTCCCTTCTCCTTTTGCAGACTGCCACAGTGCACACCACTCCTCACTAGCACCAGGAAACCTAGCATCAGGATTTGGAGGACATGTGGCTTCAGTTGGGTACCAGGATGCTCCTGACAGGGAAGTCCTTCAGGCCGCGGTCACGAGGTGAATCAAAGACCACTGGGAATGTTTTATGGGGCGCTTGCACATAGCCAAACTCCACTTCATCCTGCAGAGGGAGCAGAGAGAAAGGGAAGCGCTGTGGAGCCACAGCTGGAGAGTCCCAACCCCACAGCACCCACCTGGATCCAGCGGTCATTGCGGTTCTCGGGCAGTGGGCAGATGGTCACTGGGCACTTGGCTTCCTCAGCCAGTGCGCTGATGGCTGCCACAAAGTCCTCATTGTCCTCCACACTGGGAAATAAAACCAGGGAGCCACAAGGTTGCAGTGGAGCCCAGACGGAATGCAGACACCCCCC